>NW_017729032.1:218933233-218953809 GCF_001723915.1 Gavialis gangeticus
AAAAATAAAAAAAAAGCCCTGCAGTCACTGGCTGCAGGAGTGGTGATTGGGACCTCTGGGCGCTCATGGCAGAGCTCCCCCATCCAGTGGAGGGGCATTGGGGATTGCTCTTCCCCGCCTGGCACCCATGTGGCAGTTGCCCCATGGCATGGTTGCTGTGTGCTGTCTGGGAGCCGGGGTGGCTCCAGCAGTTGCTCGGTGCCCGGCAGCACTCAGCCCCAGTGGACCTAGCTCCCAGACAGTGCATGGTGCCCTGCTGCACCGCGCTATACCCATGCAATGTGACAGCTGCTGCATGGGTACCAAGCAGGGGGAGGGGGTGATCCCTGTTGCCCCCTACTGTGCAGGCTCTGTCACGAGCGCCCAGAGGCCCCAATCGCCGCTCCTGCAGTCAGTGACTGCGGGGCTTTTTTAAAGTGCCAGGACTAGACTGGGCCGGGTGGGGGATGAGGCTGAGCAGGGCTGCCATGGGAGCTTTTCCTGCTCCCCCTGCCCAGGGAGAGGCAGGTACAGCCGGAGGAGCCGTGGGAGAACCTGCAGCCACCTGGCTCTGCCTGCCTTTCCCTGGCCGATCTGAATCTCCGAAACAGCATCAAAACTCCACAGCAGATTCGGCTGAATTTGAAATAGAGCAGTGATCCAAAACACTGAAACAAATCACTATCCTCTGAAACGGCCAAATCCAAAATTGAAGTGAAACATAGCTGTTTCGCACAGCCCTACTGTATAAACACGTGATCGAGAAAATTCATGTTCCAGGGGAGTTGTAACCTAAATAGACTGGACAGGCAAACAATGGGAAGGGAAGCAAGGGCTCGAGAGAGATGAATTGACTTGTCTACCAGCACCTGGGAGGTTAGCGATGGAGCTGGAAGTAGAACTCGGGGTTCCTGACTTCCAGGGTAATGTCCAATAGGGGTGTGCAAACTGGGTTGTATTCAATTTGGATTCAGATTGGGGCCCAATTCAGGGGACAGCGATTCTAATTTGTTGATTTGGATCACTGTCCTGATTCGATTTCAATTTCGGAGAATCGGCGATTTTGGCCATAGACAGTTTTTAAAATGTTTTTTCTATATATCTCGAGGTACCAGGTATGGCTCGTGAACATTGAGATGCTGGGGTGGATGGAGTGTCCCACAGGAGTGCGGTCCACTTCTGGGTCTGCCACCGAGCGTGTGGGGGGGCCCAGCTTGGCAATTGGACCCTGAGTGCCCCCCCGCCCCCGCCCTGCCAGACCCTGGAGGCACCAGTTGCCAAAATGGGGGGTAGGTCCCTTGTGTGCTCTGTGGCAGACCCGGAAGTGGACCGGAACTGCTTCTGGTCCACTTCTGCGTCCACTGCCGAGTGTGCTGGGGCCCCCCACCGCCACCCTCCCATGGGATGCTCCATCCACTCCACCATCTCAGCCGTCACAAGCTGCCTGGTACCTTGAGGTATTTAGAAAAAACATTTAAAGCTGTGTCTACGTCTGAATCATCAAATCTCTCTCCGAATCGATTTGGAGGGTTCCGATTCGATTCTGAGAGATTAAAGGGTCTCCTGATTCAATTTGGATTTGGAGATTCGGCCGCAGAATCAGGCAAAACCTCTGCCGAATCGAATCAACAACCGAAGCTTCGCACAGCCCTAATGTCCAAGTCGCTAGGCTGGCATTTTTTTTTTTTTTTTTTAAGGATGATGGAAGAAGTGGCAAACTGTGTTGTCTGTAGGGCTCGGTACAGATAGACCATTGCACAGTCCATCTGTTCTTTCTTCCCTTAAATTCTATATAAAATTTCTACCTCTAATAGAATAAATTGGAGCTGCCATCTTACGTATAAAACATGTTGACATGGGTTTGAGTCTGTTAGTGTCCCTGTTTGAAGAATCAAGACCTGTAAGAGTAGTACAGTATGTCTGTATGCATGTATAGTGCATGTCTGTATACATGTACATGATATTTAAAAAACCCCCAAAAAACTTGTTGCTTTGAAAATTTTGTTCCATGTGCAAAACAGAATGAGGGCATTAGATGCATCATAAGAAAGCTAAGAAGAACATAATGCTTTGAGTGTTTTACTTCCATGTGGTTGCGTGTAATGTGATGTATATATTATTCTCAATTTTGTATGATGTGTTGGGGTAGCCTCACATAATTACTTCGTTTTGGAACGTGGCTTGAGGAACAGGAAAACTGTTGGAGGTCTCTCTGTTCTACAGATGACAGAGATTTGAAGATATCCTGAACTTGATCTTAGCCTAGCCCTCCTAGCTCTTGATTCTGCCCCTTAATATATTTCCAATATGTCAGCTGCTCTGCCGTGTCTTGAGTCCCATCCCAAGTCGCCAATTTGGGGCAAAAGAGGGACTTCACAGGGAGCCAATAGAGCATTGAGCAGTTTTTATTTCCTGCACTTCCAGTGCAGTTGTAGAAGGATGGTGCCGCACAGAATACTTTGTTCCTATGGTTCATTCCTTTCTGACTTTGCCCTCAAATTCAGAAAAGCCAGTGTCTCCCAAAGCTTTTGCAGTGGAATTTTCTACAGAGAGTAGGAAATTATGTTGTATAAACAGCAATCCTTTTTTTTTTTTTCTTTTCACAAGAACAGGCAGGGGCTTTGCAAGAAATATTTCTATCTTGCATTTATGTATGAGAGAACACTCCAGGCCAAAGATAGATAAGGAAGTCTGTATACTTCAATGAAAATTTCTGTGACTAATATCGTTTCATTTTAATATTTTGTCTGATATGCAGAAGTGAAATGATATCTGATTAAGTTTCCTAGTTTTTGGGTGATATGCATGGGAGCTTAGAGAGATTACTTAAGCTTCTAGAGGGCTCCCAGTTGTGTCTAGTGCAGTAGTTCTCAACTTTTTTAGACTTGAGGCACCCTCAGAAAATGCCAGCTCTTAGTTGTCACTTGGTTTTTGACTACAGTAAAATTATATAGAATGTTTTTTCTGTTGCAACAAACTTGGAAAGACCACAACAGAACAGACTGTTCTTAATGCTATTTGAAATCTCTGGGGTTTTCTTGTGAATCATATTTGCACACCTAGTGGTGCTAACATTGTGTGGCACCCTGGGGTACCCTTGAAAGTATTTCAAGGCACCCAGGGTGCCGTGACACCCTAATTGAACATTACTGGTCTAAGGAATGCACCATATGCTTTCACTTTGACCTGTGGTCACCTCCTTTAGTTGACAAGGAACAGTTTTTAGGCTTCATGACTATTTGATCCTTGTCCTCTTTTCTGTGATACCAACAGGCTTGCTTGCTGGCGTGAAGAATGGTTAAATGCATTTCATCCTATTCATAACTTCTGTGGCATTTGAATGTCACAGGACTGAGGACTGAAACTCTTTACTTCATAAGTAAATAATAGAAAAATATTGGTTTAAATAGCATTTTAGTGACACATTTATTGTGAGTGGAGCCCACTTGCATCCCATTTAAATCTTACTAGGCAGATGTTACATGATTTTGGAGAACTGTTGATGTGATGTGAGTCTCTCATCCCCAACAGTTAAAAGCATAATTAAACCTTCTCTGTTCTGTGTCATAAGGGAGCTATTTCTTTTAATTACAACATCTTTCTTAGGACATGCAAAACATTCACATACAAAGAGTAGCTTTAGTTTCCTGAATTTGTTATGCATGCTTTCTGATAATTTGGTCTTACTTAGATACGATGTTAACCAGGAGAGAGGGTAGTAAAGCCCAAACAGAAATGTCAGTGATGTACAAATAGTGTTACTTTTTTGCTTTGGCTGAATCAGTGATTTAAATCATTAATAGCATCAGTAAACTATTATATCCTTTCTTTGCTAAAGTCTATAGTGATATTAAGCCTGTGGCCTTTCTTTATTGTCTTTGTAATGTAAACTCTCACATTTTAGATGAAAGCACAGTACGTATTTAGAGGGGGGGTGTCATTTTCTTTATGGAGTACACAAGACCATGGACATGTAACATTTCAGATGCATGTAGCATCAATTTACACATGTCATGGCAACTCCAAACTTGCTGGAAGGATGCCCCTATATGGAGCTCCTAGAGGGCTACAGTTAGGGCTCACTCCCTTGTGATTTGAAACACTGGACTGGGATTTTGAACATCTAGGGTCATCTCCCAGCTGTGAGACAGATTTAAGCTACGACTTTCATTAGGTTGCTTAATCTCTCTCTGCTTCTTTGTCAGAGAGGTACCGTTCTTTCATAGGGGAGTGGTTGTGCGAATAAATGCTTGTGAGGTGATGATTTGGAGTGGTCAGGCCTATATGAGTGTTTTAGGTATAGACATAAATGACTAAAAGTAAACACCTCTGTTTGCCAGAAATGTTCCTCTTGTGGTTGGATTCAGTCATAATTATGTTTCTGTGCAGTATGGATTTTCTCTTAGTTGCTTCTGTTAGCAAAACTAGCAGTCCATTCTTCATGTATCTAAAAAGAATTCTGGCATTTAATTAGGATTTTTGACCTTTCTATTTCATAGGTCCCACTAAAGATCTTAATTTGTATATGCATATGTGTTTATGGTGTTTGCTGTTCATGTCCACATACATTGCATATAATTTTGCTTTTGATGGATATTATTATGTTCCTTCCTAATCTTGATTTCCTCCCCCCCCCCTCTTTCTGATTCACTAAACAGACTCTGTTTTGTGGATGGTATGTGTCATTGCCAGAGTCTTCCTAGCAACCAGATATATTTCTAATAATAGCCTATCCAATTGCCAAAAATATTGAAAAATGGCATAGCATTTTGAAACTGCGGATGTTACACTCTCTCCAGTAAGTTAAAGGCTGAGTTTCTTTTAGATAATTGAATAAAATAAGGCTTATTCTACTGTAAGTAAAATGGATTCTCTGCATAGAGAATAAGGCTTCTCTCAGCCATGTTTACATAATAAAAAATGTTTAAGCCAAAGTGTTTCTGCTGTGTATCCATGTGTGTGATTTCATTTACAGCTTGTTATGTGAACAATCGTGTGCAGAGATGTGTTGCCATGATAAGGAATGCTGCATTTTATGTTAGCTACATGAACTGATGTTGTTGGACCCTCTACCTGAAGCAGCACGCTCCTTGATTACAGAGCAGGAAAACAGTTAAGGAGATCCTATCTCTTCTGGATATGGTATGTATTGTTTTTGTTGAGAATTTTGTGACATTCAACACATTTAGGCTTATAACAATATTTAAGATGTCTTCAGAGCCTGAATATTTTCTCTTCCTAATCTCTCCACTTAAAGAAATCCTCAAATCCGTTCTATTAATTGGATGGAGAATCCAGAGATGTCTTAAGTCGTATTAGGTCACAAGTCTGTGCTCTGCCACTGCAGGATGTTTGCCTGGAATTGATTTTCATCACTTCCCTTTGGAGGCCATTCTACAGTTTTAGTAATTCACTCGTGAGATACTCACTCACTCACTCACTCACTCACTCACTCACTCACTCACTCACTCACTCACTCACTCACTCACTCACTCACTCACTCACTCACTCACTCACTCACTCACTCACTCACTCACTCACTCACTCACTCACTCACTCACTCACTCACTCACTCACTCACTCACTCACTCACTCACTCACTCACTCACTCACTCACTCACTCACTCACTCACTCACTCACTCACTCACTCACTCACTCACTCACTCACTCACTCACTCACTCACTCACTCACTCACTCACTCACTCACTCACTCACTCACTCACTCACTCACTCACTCACTCACTCACTCACTCACTCACTCACTCACTCACTCACTCACTCACTCACTCACTCACTCACTCACTCACTCACTCACTCACTCACTCACTCACTCACTCACTCACTCACTCACTCACTCACTCACTCACTCACTCACTCACTCACTCACTCACTCACTCACTCACTCACTCACTCACTCACTCACTCACTCACTCACTCACTCACTCACTCACTCACTCACTCACTCACTCACTCACTCACTCACTCACTCACTCACTCACTCATATTCATCTTAAATTGTTTTCTATATCACTTCATCTCATTTAATCCCCTTGTTCTTTCTTTAAACTATTCTTTTTTTTTTTTTTTTGAAGTTTATATATTTTTAAATATATATTTCCTTGGTTTTTCTTTTCATTTTTAATACACATTCAGGGAGAGCAGATTAAAATAATGTGGCATCGCATCACAAGTAGGTTTGTACAGAACTTCTCATTAGGTTTGAGGCAAGAAATGGTTATCTTTCCCTGCAAACCTTTTCAAGGTTTTGGAAATCTTCCCATTCTGCACTGGGATGAAACAGTTGTTCATAGGCTGCCATCTCCCCTGAAAAATGATGTGGAGAGGCCCACCTCAAACCACTGAATAACCTTGGTCATCAAGATACTCACCTGGGATGTGGAAGACCTAAGATAAAGCCATTCTTGAACCTGTTTTTTTGGGTCCAAGATGTGTGCCTTGACCACTAAGCTATTAGCTATTCTGTTCTTCCTCAATCTGAGAGACTTCTCCTGACAACATGTTTTTTTGAAAGTGGTGTGCTCCAGCACACTTTGGTTTCAAAAAATTTGTCACTTTCTGATGAAAACCTTTTCAGCTGAAAAGGTTTTGGTTCGATCTGCTTGGCCATTTGCCAATCTGTGAGGAGGGGCAGGACTTGCAGGGCCCCTTGGCCAGAATCATGGTGGGGCCTGCTGCACTCCACCCTGTCCTTCAGGATGCCAGGGCTTGCCACCATTTCTGTTTGCAGCTTCCTTTATTTATCCCCTCTCCCCCCTACTGCTCGTCTGTTTTTTTGCATTTTTTCACAGGGGCCAGGCTTTTTCATGGGGGAGCTACTGATTTCACAGTTTCTGTGAAAATTGCAAAACCGTGATTTTTGGTAGGTCCCTGCCTGTGAAGACAGTCTGTTCTCTGCAGATTTTGCTGAGATGGCCAGTGATGGCACCAGGACTTCCAACTGTGTGGGTGGATTCATGAAGTAGACTGCTTTCAATTACGAACTACTTTTTACGGATCTAATCCAAAACTGGTTGAAGTAAATGGGAGTCTTTTCATTGACTTAAGAGGGCTTTGCGTTGCACCCCATGACCATTAACTCATTTCACTTTGACCACTAAACAGCCTTTGGCATGAACAATAAATATGTGCTTTTTTTTCCTCTTGTATACTTTTAAACAAAGTAATTAATTATAGATCAGACTGTTGTTCTGGGTCTGAAGGCCTATGTCCAGCAATGACCAGTGCTTGTTGTGCATTGAGGAAGGGGAAGAGAAAAGTGCAACTCTCTACATGGTTAAGTTTACTTCCTGAATTGTGTAGTGATTGGATTTCACTGTGAAGCATGGGGTTTTCTTACTCGTATCTTCATCTGCATGACCTAAAGATTTTCTCAAGTATCACTGAATTGTTTATCCATCCATCCTTTCCTCCTATCAAATACAGCTGTAACATTAAAAAATCCAAAACAACACAATGGTACATGCTTCATCTTAAATGTAAGATGACATTGCACAGATACCTTTTCTAGGATGCGAAATCACATAGATTTCTGTATTAACAAACATATAAGGGCAACTAATAAGATCATAGTGAAATGTCAGATGCTGATTTACTTTTATAAATGCGTTACAGAATGAAGGATAAAATCAAATAGTTTAAAAATTAGCCTCATTCTCCTGGGTATTTCTGCCATTATATATTTAGCTTCCAGAAGTTTGTCTCTCTACATTATGTGCTTTTAGTTCCAAAAAATACAACATTTATTACTGAATTTGCACCAATTTTTTTTGGGGGGGTAAAACCCCCAAACTTTAAGGAGTCAAAAGCTGCAGGTGATTTTTGGCTTTCCGCTGTAGCACTATTATTTTGTACGCTAGATACCATCTGCATAAATAAGTATGGTACATGTTGGACTAAGTCCGTGTTAATGGTTCTAATGTTATTCATTATGGTAAAAATGTTTTCAAGGATACTATGACTGTTTCTCTGCTTTCTGATCTAAAGTGTCTTTGGTCCTTTTACTGCCTTTTGCCTTCCTCATGTCAATTTTAGAATCCAGTGAATAAAATGGCTACTTTGCAAGTGGATCCACTCTTAAAGCTTTACTGAATAATATTCTAAAGAGCCAAATCTTGCCTCCATGTTGCTTAATATTTCATTTTATTGCATACGTCCAAGCATGTGTTTCATTGCAAACATCAAGGTATGTTGTGAGACTCTTCTGTTTTTAATGAGTGAATGAATTCTCAATGTGGAGGGTCTGGCTACACATCCATACTCTGGAAACATTGCCAATATTAAAAAGTAGCTATCTCATCTTGAATGCTTTTGCATCATTGTGAAGGGCCTGTGGTATTCTAGGTACTTCAAACACATGAAGACGGAGTTCCAGCCTCCAAGAACTTGCAGGTGAAAGACCAGGGTACAATTTGACCTACAGGACCATGCAAGTGCATGGGGAGGTATAAGATTCCCTTTTCTGTGCCCCCACATAGTCTGCTTGGTACTTGGCCGTGGTGTGGTAAAGAGGTGTGGGATAAATAGCAGGCACACCATGAGGTCTTGACTGTGGTCCCAGGGCACAGTCTAGTGCCGCTGAGACAATGGGATTGTGTTGTGGGTATATCACCTGTGCTGTGTTGGAAAGAGGGGAAAGGAGGGAAGGAATATTGTTTTGAAGTGCAGTTTCTTTCCTGGATGCCACTTACATGGTACTGAGTGTAAAGATTGTAATCCAGGCATAAATGTGACCTGGTGCGAACAGGAGCAAAATGCTAGAGAAAGCAACCAAAAGGAAAGTATTGCAATGGGGCCATACTTTGGGGCCCATAAGTTTGGGGCCAGAGTTGCAGCAGCTGCCTGCTGCTCCCCTGCCCCCACTGCCTCATGCTGGAATCTAAGATGAAGGGCATTCCCCCATGTTACATGGGGAAAAAACCCTCTTGAATTTTAGTATCAGCAAAACTAAAAGTTTGAACTGCAGAGCTTTGAACTGTTACTTAGGCAAATTGGATAAAGAATTGGAGAGGCCGATATGAAGACTGCCCATTAGAGAGGGAAGAAGATTCTGGGCCAAATGGCCTGCTGTTCTGCACTCTTAAGTCATCATTTACATCTGCGACAGCGAGCATGAACCTCTACCAGTTGTGTGAGAGAAGAATTCTGATAGGGGATTTTTGCACAACCTTTGCACAGGTGAACACAACATATGATGTAAGGCAGGGCAGGAACAGCCCTGTTCCCTGAGACGGACAGAACTCGCATGAAATTAAAACTATAGGAATTACTTTTAGACAGCAACAGAAGAGGCTTCATGACTAAAGGTCATTTCAGTTGCACTTGGTGTGCTTGCAGTGTCATGAACCCTTTATGACATGACTGTATTGAACATAATAAATAAATGAAGGAATCTGATCCCTGATGTACTTTTCTGCACTCTAACCTTACTTGAATAATTTTAACTTGAGTGTTGCAATTGATTGCGATGGTTAATGCTGATGTTCCTCTTCCATGAATTTTGTGAAGGAAGTCTGCCAATTGTTTGTAGTCAAAGACAATTTAAGTATGTGGAGTGTAATAAACAGCATGTTTTGTTTTGCCTGTCGCGATGAAACTGAGAACCTGAGATACCAA
Source organism: Gavialis gangeticus (assembly GCF_001723915.1). Taxonomy (NCBI): domain Eukaryota; kingdom Metazoa; phylum Chordata; order Crocodylia; family Gavialidae; genus Gavialis; species Gavialis gangeticus. The sequence continues at coordinate 218,942,848 of NW_017729032.1, forward strand.
CTTGATTAACAGATGCATAGATAAAGTGTATCCTCCTTAAATCCAAGAAAGATCCAAGCTCCTATGAAAATAGTGGAACAACGATTTAAAGAACTACAAAGTCGTCGTTTTTTTTTTTAAACAAGCCAAATTTAGTGCCTCGGGGGCGTAATGGATGATAAAGAAAAATTGATTTCAGTGAATTTTGTAGTTCTACAAGCTCAGCCTTAGAACAAATACTGTCATCATCTAAGCTAATTTTCAAACTGCCTGACTGAATGGAGGGAAAACAATCCTGATTTGGCTTTCTTTTATCTGGCACGTTAAGTTAAACGTGTATGTAAGTGGTTGCAGATTTGAGTTGTGCTTTAGCATGTTTTAGGAGAACCCTCAGTTAAATGCTCAAATCTAGTCTCATGGAGGTCAGTGTCAAAAGTCCCCATGGGAGCAGGCTTTGTTACCATGGCAAGGGACCATCTAATGTGGGTCCCTTCAGTGAATCTTTGACAGATGAACTCCTTCCCTGCATACTATTCCCTGATACGTGAGTTCACAGATTTGATGACCTTTGGGGTCACCTTGCAGGGATTATCTGGTCATCCAGATAATGTTGGGGGAAGGAAAAGGGATTGGGTGAAAGGATGTAGGGAGGTTTTGGGAGGCTTTGTTGATTTGGAGGCAATGTTTCAACTCAAAACTGGATTTAAAAAATAGGATGTCCTCAGAGTATTAAAGGAGCTAGTTGTAAAACAAACCAGTCTAGAGGTCCTATCACCACTGCCTCTGAGAGGGCTTTAAATGCCTGCACATGTGCTTATTATATTGTTAGTTCAAGTGATAGTTAGTCCATTTTTGTTTAAAAACAAAAGCAAACCAGAGCTATACTGTAAGAGTATTTCGGCTGTTAAGTAACTTCATCAGTTTGCTTACATGTCAGTGCTTTCAGGATTGGGGTCTAAAATGTTAACTTAAGGACTTGTAGTGTTTGGATTTCTTTTATTTGGTTTAGTGTTAGTGGTGGGTAAAACCAGTTTTTCTCAAAAAAAAAAAAAAATTATTTAAAAAAAAATCGTTGTGGTAGGTTGGCCTTCGGAAAATAGTTTTTAAGAAGAATAAAAATATACTAAAAATGCCACAAAGAGAAATTATTTTAAAATTTTAACTTCAGCATTCTCATTTATTTAAAGTGTGCTTTAGCTGTGCCCTCTGGGCATCAGGAGTTCAAGAGAGGAGAGAGAGTGCTTTACAAATGAGGCACCAGGCATTGAGTATTTTGCATCAATTAAAAGAAACTTTTATACATTCTTCTAAAATGAGAAGTGAATAAATTGCATCTGCTCAGTGTAGGAGTGACATCTCAGAATCCCACTGACAGCTGCATTATCAAGCTAAATCTCATTTCTCTCTTACTGCCGCAAACTGAATAATTCCCCTTTTTCTGTAAATTTTGATGAAATCTTCCCTGTGAAGGCCAGCATGTGGAGTCTTAGGACTTAAGTGGCACCTAAACTGACAGTCTGTTCATTATGACCGTTCACCTTCTATGACCAAGCTCTGCATGAGAGGTGTTGTGTGTGTGTTCCTTGCCCCCTGCTTGAAGGGCAGGGTGGGGGGATGTATTTAAGACAACCCTCTAATAATTAGATTCAATACATGAAAAATTATAACATATTAACATATTTATAATTTCCATGTATAGAATCTAATCACTGGAGGGGGTTGGGGGAGCTGTCATTTTAAATTTTAAGTTGTCTTAAATTCAGATAAATGCATTAAAAACCCAAGTCCTAGATTAAATAGCGTCTTATCTTAGAAAGGGCCAGAGGCTTTGTGGAATTTATTAGGCGCTTCGCTATTGGTTTGGGTTTTTTTGGGTTTTTGTTTTTTACATACAAGTTGGTCAGATACTACAGTGATGAATAACAGCATAAAACTATTAGACGCATGGATAATACTTACCTATTTTATAGCAGTTTCATCTGTGGATCTCTAAGTACTTAGCAAAGAAAGGCATGGGACCAATTCCTCCATTAAAATGGGGAGACTTTTTCTGTTTCGTTTTTTTTTTTTAAATAGAAGAATTGAGGTGCTGAAAAGTGACACTGCTTGCCAAAGATCACTCAAAGCAGCTGTAGTAGAGCTGGGAATAGGTCTTTTTTGATTGCCTAGTGCTCCACCAATTGAACCATATTGCCTTCAGTTTTAATTGATCTATTTTTTACTTTTAAAATAATAATGTATCCAGGATTGTGAACTTTTATTTATGGTGGTCAATGCTATAGTACATACAACAATAAAGGAAATAATCTGGTTTAACAAAATTATATAGCTGCCTTTTTGGTGAGAAACTATTAATCATCAGGGATCCTGGCTTTCTCTGATTTAAAAACCAATCCCCAATCTTTGGATTAAAGAAATAACCCCAAATCTAAATTTTTCCTTGGTCAAAATGAAACGGAGTGTGTGTGTGTGTCATTTTGAAAATTTTTTGTATTAAAAAAAGTAACCCAAATCCACATTTTTAGTGATTTTTAAAATGAAACACCACATATAAATATGTGGTGCATCTGTGGTGTTTCATTTTAACGCCAAAAATGTGGACTTGGGTTACTTTTTCTAATCCAAAAATTGAGGATTTCTTTTTTTATCTGAGAAAACCAAGATCTCTTTTGTTAAGAGAGCTTTACAGAAGGACATAAAACTCCGTGGACTGTCCCTGTCTTGAAGTGAATGGATAGTACAAAAATGGACAGCAGTTTAGAAAAAAAAAGGAACTGGAGATCAACCCACGTAAGTAGTGGGTTTGAAGGAAGTGTGAAAGGCTGGTTAGCAGGTAGGAAGAAAGAATGTAGGGAACAGTGTGATAGAAGGTGCAGAGCCAAGAACAGGAGCAGGAGACAAAAGAAGCAGGAACAAGAGATAATTGGGAGCAGCACAGAGCTAGTGCTGGAGAAGGATAGGAATGCAAGCAGGGAATTCTGTCTCCTGATATATTTGATAGATTCTTAAAGTGTAAGGCCGGAAGGGACTATTCTGATCATCTAACTTGACCTTCTGCATGACACAGACTGAAGAACCGCATCTAATAATGCCTGCATTAAGCTAATGGCTCCTGTTTTGAGCTGTAGCGTACCTTTTATTTTCTTTGAATCAAGGCTGGATTGCTTTCTAAGAAACTGAAGTGCTGGGGAGTTCTTCGTGCCCCTAGGTGAGTTACTCCAGTAGCTAATTGACTTACTGCTAAAAATCTGCAGTAAGTTTCATTGTATGAAGTGAGTATGAAATGTGTGTCACTGTAGTATTGATGTGTAAGGCTTTGTAGATAAGGCTGAGGAGTGGGAATCTGAGGTGATAACAGACAGGCATCCAGTGAAAGGATTCATAGCTATTGTTAACACTTAAAAGTTGTGATATCACCCAGAGGCTTCAACCAGGTTGAAGTAACATTTTTGCTTGACACGGTTCCAGTAGATCACAGATGAAAGAAATCAGTGCTTCTTTTTGGTTCAGCACGGGAGCAGTCTCTAGGGAATACAAGGGTCTTAAGTGCTGGGAAAGGGCAGCGACTTTACTGGTACCATTTTGGGCTGAATGGAAGCAACAAAGAGTTGATGAGGCCAAGGAGGAAGAAAACCGAAGGCATTGGAAGGAATAACCAAATTTGATTCTCCATGACCACTCTTAGCCTCTGCCCAAGTGTGCCTGCTTGATAGACTGGGAAAAGAGCATGTTTTAAATGGTAGGACTCAGGCTATGGAACTCTGTGCTGGAAAGATGAGACTATCTTAGTATGGTTGCATTCAACACAAGGCATGAATTGCATTTAAACTGTCTCCAAAATGATTTACCGTAATAATAAGAAAAGCCCTGTCTCAATACAGTCCTGTCTGGCCTGAAAGCCTGGTGAGGGAGAAGTGCTGTTTGGTTTTGTATTTAATATTTTGCGTGGTGTTTAAGTGCTCTGATAGGTTCTCAGATGCCATCAAAGTGAACCAGGAAATGAAGTGGTGGAGAGAGGTTATGAAGAAAAACAAGAAGCTGTGTTTCCAGAAAGGTTGTGTGAGGTAGCATTGAGATATGTTGGAGGAGATGGCTGATCAAGCAGTGCGGGAAGCAACCCTGGCTGGAGCGGTAGAGAGAAATTTAGGAATTTATTTTTTTTCATAGATTCATACCACTTTGAAGCATAGGAGTAGACACAGTTCTCTAAGAAGCCGTTGTAGAGTGAAGGAGTCGGAAGACCATTCTGAGGGAGGCTACTGACCAGTAGGTCTGGAAGCCACTAAAATGAGTGGCTAGCAAGGCAGAAAGAGAATGGACCCTTGGAAACTTGGACAGAATCTGAAGTGTTGGGGAGGTTGATTGTAGGAGATGGTAAGGTCCATGTAATTTAGTGTCTTTTGATGAAGGGAGTAGTGATCAAGAAAATAAGAAGGGACTCCACGTTTGACTTAGCAAAGAGGTCATCTTAGTTTTGGTCAGGTTAGCTGTAGTGAGGTAGGCATTGCACAAAGTATCCTGAAGGTGGAGCAGGAGTAGAACCATTGAAGGAATTATGTGTGGACAGCATGCATGAAGTTTTTGGAGATGGTTGGAGGGGGAGGGAGTAGGAGGGAGAAAGGATAGTATTTGGAAAGGCAGGTGGCTTTTACACTAGAGGACAAAGATTGTGTTGATGGACTGGTGGAAAACAGCCAGATGAGAGAGAGTGGCTGGAGGATAAGGGGGAGGAAGAGGATGGGGGAGGAAGAGGATGAGAGACCAAGGCAGGAAATGATGGGGTTGGGGGTTAGAGACTGTAAAAGGAACACCTATGAGTCAGACTGGGGTGAACAGGAAGTGGGGAAAAGAGCAAAACAAACAAAACAGTTAAAGACAGAGTCTCCAAGTCATTCCTACATTGTTACATTGCCCATACTGTTTAGCAGAAGAGCTGGAATGATCTTTATACATGCTGTGCCATTTTTTCACAGGATGATATTAGCATTAGCAGAACTAGGGCATGACTAATTGAAATAGTTTGCTGTGTGGTAGAGTGCTATATTAATTTTTTAAAGATCTGATGGATGCTTGAACCCAAGCAGTGTTGCTAAATTCTTGAAAAATATGAAGATTGTCCTAAGCAAACTTTTCACGTGATTGAGAGGGAAGAACATGATAGGAGCTGCTGTTAATGGCTCAGGCTGATTCCCATAGCAGTGCTTAGAATTCTTTTTTGGGTATTTCTTTTTTAATTTAGTACCAGAAAGTGGTGTGTTTTTTATTTTAGTAAGCCAAGTGGTTTGAAAGCTATGCTAATAAACTTCAGCTTCCCCCTCCCCACCCCCAATATTATTGTAGCCATTAGCTTTATAATAGCTGCAGTGCATTGTATTGAAAGTAAAATAGACTGGCACAATGGCTTACACTTCTTAAATCTTAGCAAGACTCAGTACATACATATCTATATCAATGCATTGTATAACTAGTTTGTAGTTTCTACCCATCTACCCTACCTTTCAATCCTCCACTTTTCCCATTGTATGTGTAGTGCCTGGTAGTACTTGGCTGGGGCCCATAGGCATTACCACGGTACAGATGATGAAGTGCTGAAAAGCAGTTCCTAGACATGGCTGTCAGCACCATTGCTTGTCCCTGGCTTGCAGTTTGAGAAAAGCTGAGGAAGCAAATGTAGACAGATGGAATGACATTTCATGGTGATAGAGGACAGGTTGACTGGCGAGACGTGTCTTGTTTCAAGCTTGTTAACAGTGACTAAAGTATGAGTTGTCAAGGGGGTGTAGTGGAGGCATAATATGAGAACAGTGAGATGAGGTAAGAGGCAATGATTACCTAACTTTTATACAGAAAAAGGTACAGCAGTAAAAGGGAGGGGACCCCAGTCGGTGGATAAATGATGAAATATTAAGCAGGTTTTAGGTGCTGAACCTAGTGGAGGGTAATTCGGGAGAGGCAGATATAATGGGAGCCTGGAAAAATGCACTTGGAATAAAAAACAGGAGAGGGAGCGAAAAGGGAGCACGCATCCTTGGGACATTTTATAGAGGCTGCAAGCTTTCTTACTAGAAATAATGACATAAACATGTAGTACCCTAAGCTGATAGAATCAGGGAAGCTTGGAAAGGAAAGCTGCTGGACAGCTGGTGCTATTCAGAGGGTAAAGGAATTGTGTGCAGGCTTGAGGGGTAAGTAGTAGTGCAGTATGTGAAAGTGCCTTCACTTTCCACCCCCTCAAGAAAGTGGGACGTTGTAGCACTCGTCACTGACCCCTGACCTGTAGAACATGTTTTCTTCCATCTGTGTACTCTCCTTTCCTCTCTATACCACATTGCCATTCTCTTTTCTTCTCTTCTGTTGCCTTCTCGTCAACACATCTCCCCCCTCCTTCCTCTGGGAGTGGAGTTTGAGTGCCTCAGAGCTTGCTCTTCTAAATTGGTGCTTTCCTTTTTATCTGTTCAGGCTGTTATGGACCTCCTGATCATGACATCCCAACACTTGTTATAAGCAGAAATCCTGGTTTTCCCTGATTAAACCCTCCCTGCCCACAAATTCTTCAATTAAAAATGAAACGCTGTTATATTCATATAGATATCATTTGAACACCATTTTTATTGATAGATTTACCATTTTAAAGCAGTATGGAAGTCTACCAGTGCCTCAATCACTATAGTAAAATAAATTCTAAGTATTTATACATTTTGGTATTTGATTTGGGGGTTTTTATCATGGCAAATCAGAGCTTCCCCCTTAGCTCAGTCTCCAGAGCTTACCAGGACACAGGTCCAGGCCCCTCATTCCCAAGCCATGGGTCCCCAGCCCTGCCAGTGCCCCTCACTCCCCACCAACAGTCCCTTGTCCCCTCCCAGCCCTGCCAGAGGGGGCCCCCAGCTACCAGGGCTAAGGGGCCAGGGACTTGGGTCTCCAGCCCCCTGCAGCTGTGCCTGAGCCCTAACTGCTGCCAGCAGGAAGCTGCTGCGGCCTGAGCGGGGAGCCCAGCTCTCCTTCCCTGATGGGCAGCATGACCAGAGTGGAGCCTGTGGTGGGGGTAGGTGTGGGCTGCCTGCAGTAGGCTCTGAGGGGGGGGGGGGGGGGCCGGGCTCCCCATCGCTATGCGCACTCCTGGGGGGAAAGGGGGGAACCCTGAGATGTGTGCAGGGTGGGTGCGGGCTGCCCACTGTGGGCTCAGACTCCCTGCCCTCCTCTTCCCCAGGGTCTCCATGGCCTGGTGGGTGGGACCCAATACAGCAGTACAGCCAGCAGCAGTGGGGGCAGGGATGTGGGGTTGTGCCCCTTCTTGCTGTGGGGCAGGCAGGGGCCCTTTTGCCAGGGCAGCGTGGAGGTCGGAGTGGTTGCATGAGCTTCCCTGCCCAGCCTTGCTCTGTTCTGCTGCACCGGATCCTGCCCTTAGGGCCACAGAAGCCCTGGGGGAGGGCAACAGGGTGAGGACCCTGAGTCTGCAGAGGGCAGCTTGCACCTGCCCCATGCACAGATCTGGGGGTCACAGGTCCCCCTCTCCCCTCCTGGGAGCATGTGCAGTGATAGGGAGCCAGCCTAACCCACCTGCCCCCTGAATGAGGTGCTTGCTGCCCCATCCCTCTCCCTGCTGGTGCCCTGTAGCTGCGCATTGTAGCCCCAAGCCCTCAGCCCAGCACTACCCAACTCCCTCCCTCCCTCCCTCCCTCCTTCTCTATGGGGGCATCAATCCCGCCCCCATCAGACTTACCTGCCGGAGCTGCTTTCTAGGCTTCTTGGTGGATATGGCGTCCCTTGGCTGACCACCCCCAACCCCTTGCAGGCTGGACTATACCAGCCTGCAGAGAGAAAGAGAAAATACTTTGTTAAAATTAAAAATCTGCATTTTTCTCTAGTAAAAGGGAAAATCAGTGCGTGTTTTTTCCCCTTCCATTTCCCACAGAAAATCTGGATCCCTCATTATAAGTAAAAATGGTTGCACTGACTTGTCTTGTTTGAGTCTGCCCATGAGGTGGACCTATTGGCTGTGTGAGTTGGTTTTTAGATCATGACCTTGGTGATAGCATGCTAGGATAGAGCTGGGGAACAGCATATCCCACTGCATTGGGGGCCAACCCTTTTGGCAGACATGCCACAAATTAATCCCTCTCTGAGTACCACTCTGATCCCTTTCCCCTGTTTCATCTGCTTTCTGCTCCCTGCCCTCTCAGTTATTTTGCTTTCTACTCCTTGTTCTGTGGTCCCTGCCTGATCTGCTTCTCTGCTTTCTACTTCTCTCCTATCTGCTACTGTACTGCCTGCCTCTTCCCAAATCTGTCATGTGCCACCCAAACATGCTGCCCATGTCACTTGTGGCACGTGTGCCACAAGTTGGCCACACCATTTTGTTTGATTGACTGTTGTCACTCTGCTTGAGGGGGGGGGGATATTAAAAAGTTTTAATATAGAGAACTACTTGACCAATTTCTTTATTCCAGATTTGTTTTAGGATGAGAGGAACATTAGGATGTGACCTGTCTACATCTTATTATAATGTATCCGCTGGCAAACTCTGAAAGAGATAAAACAACAGAGAGCTAAATCTCCTCAATACAAATGTTAGGAGCATATGTAATAGGATTGTTGAACTGGAGTTGTATGTTTTCAAGGCTAAGTACAGTATGATATTATTGTACTATCAGAGGCATTCTTAAATCAGAAAAGCAAGTGGGGATTTAAAATGGCTGTTGGAGGATTCTTGGATTTTGCTGTATACTTCTACAGTTGCAAGAGAAGAAAAAAGTCTTTTGTAGGTAAGACAAAATAGCTTTATAAGACAGCTATAACTTTGAGAGGAAATCCTGGATGGAGTAAAATGTGAAAATTCCCTGTAAACATGAAATCTCTGAATGACCTTAATGTTGCAAGTTATTAATAGTTTCCATATGGAAATTTTTACAGGCAGGCAAACAACTGGTTATAGATTTGCCTTCTGTTTAATTTACATAGAAAAAATGATTGTTTGTTTTGTTTTTATTTTTGTATGTTTCTAAAGTGTTTAAACAGGAAACATTAAACATTTATTATACTGGATGTCTTCAAAATGGCTTTATATAAGTCATGCATACACGTGTGTGGACACACAGAAACAAAAGCAAACCCAAAAAGTTTTTTAAACAACTATTATTAAACTTATAAAGTCAAGCACTCTGAAGCCAGAAAATGCCAGAATTCAGGTTGCATGTATTGCTTTACTTTGCCTTCCTTTTGTGTGCATCTTATGGTACAGTCATTAATTAACAGGGTCACACAATTTTTTTTTTTTTTGTCCACAGGATCCCTGCCGTGGTGTACAGACAGATGGAGCTCACCAAATGGATCTATTGTAAACATTAGTCAACTTATCCTCACAACATACCTATGAGGTAAGAGTTACTATTACTGTTTTTGGGACTAGGGAACAACAGGGAATAAGGCCAGATTTGTGAAATGTGTGGGCCTAATTTGAGAAGCTTAGGAACTGATTTTTTTTGAGAATTTACCAGTATGAATTCCTTTCAGAATTTTCCAAAGAGAGAGACCCTTTTCTGTTCCCCAGCAAAACTATCCACTTATGGTTGTGTTTGAAAAGTTAATACATGTAGTTCAGTAGTGACTTACGATTGCCTGTACTGAGCATGCACCAGTTTGGAGAAGTGTGTGGGGGAAATGTGACAAGGAGGACTTTTTCTGGAACTGCTACTACAGGCAGCAGGGATGGGAGGTTTAGGAATAGAACTCCCCTGATGGTGCTCAGGTAGCCTGAAGGAGAAAGAAACAGATTTACTTAGATGAAAATGGAGCAACGCTTGGGTTAGTGAGAGATACATGGGAGGAGGAAAGGTAAGTTGAGTCATGAGCTTGAATGGGGACTGATTCTGATAATGGGAGTTGATAGGGAAAGGGGGTTGGAAGCTTCCAGAGGCAGTGAATGAAGAGCTGGGTGGAGACCATGACTAGGCAAAGAAATAGGAACTGGGGAGAGAAGCTGGAGTGCAGCAGAAGAGATGAAACTGGGACAGACAGACTGGAAAAGATTGGGTGCAAGAATCTATGTTCAGAACCTGGAATGGGACCCAAGGTTCTCAAGTTGCACAGTTCATCTTCTGTTGGCAAATATCTATGAGACCTGATGGCAAAACATGTTGCATGTCTTACCTCCTGGGCCTCTGCCTGAATGGTTTGTCTGTCAGAAGCCATGTACAAATACTCAGTTTCTCCTGGGAGAGCAGCAACACTCCCAGGAGAAATCACAAATGTACAGATGCTAAGGATTTTTCTCCCAAGGCAGAAATGACCATTCCAGCAGAAAGATAACTCGGGAGCAACCAGGGTTAAATCACTCTCTGGAGAATTTCTCCTGGGAGAGCAGATCTGTACATGTTCAAAGTTATTAGCCACTGAAACTTATCTAACAATGGAAAAGGTTAATAATCTTAACCAGAGAGATGGTAATTGACTCCAAGATGAACATGGGCCGACAATGTGAGGTCACGGTTGGCAGGGCTAACCGGACCTTGTCATGCATCCACAGGTGCAACTCAAGTAGAGCCAGGGAGGTGATCCTCCTCTTCTATGCGATGCTGGTCAGGCCACAGCTGGAGTACTGCGTCCAGTTCTGCGCATCCCATTTCAGGAGGGATGTGGACAACATTGAAAGGGTCCAGAGGAGGGCCACCCGCATGATCCGGGGACAACAGGGCAGACCCTACATTGAAAGACTGCAGGACCTAAACCTGTTCAGCCTTCACAAGAGAAGGCTGAGGGGAGACCTGGTGACCGTCTATAAACTCACTAGGGGGGACCAGAAGGGTTTGGGAGAGACCCTGTTTCCCCTAGCGCCCCCTGGTATGACAAGGAACAATGGACACAAATTATTGGAGAGTAGGTTTAGATTAGACATCCGCAAGAACTACTTCACAGTTAGGGTGGGTAGGAGCTGGAACCAACTTCCTAGGGAAGTGGTGCTGGCTCCTACCTTGGGGATCTTTA
>NW_017729032.1:218953848-218961657 GCF_001723915.1 Gavialis gangeticus
CTCCCGCCCAGGCTGGGGGTCGGACTTGAAGATCTACGAGGTCCCTTCCAACCCTACTTCTGTGTTTCTACGGTAATTCCAAAGTTCCCAAGAAATAGTTGCCTTTTGTAAGTGTATATAGAATTATATATGTAGATAAGATGCATATTTTTGTTTTATTATTAAAATGGCAGTTAACCAAGCATCACCCTCAACTAAGCTCATCTCAAACAAAACATGTCTTTCCCCTTGGTACATTAGCTTTTATCAAGTCCTTCCTTTCTAAGAAACATGGAGTAGCGCCTCTTTTTAGTTGCATTCTTATGCTGAATGCATTTCTCAGCTGGCAGAAAATAGTGACCAGTGTAGATCAAGTTAGATGGATATTAGATGTTGTAAATGATCTTTGGCCTGAGCCAAAGCTCAATGAGGTGAGTGGAACTCTTTTTTTTGACTTGTAATAGGCTTTAGATCAGCCCTAGAATTAGAAAATGCTGCTTATGGTGTGAGTGGGTCCAAAGGATTGTTTTGCAAGATCTCAGTGGTCAAAAGAAAAATCTGGAGTCGCTTGTGCACCTTACAAGCTGTCTACAGCTGGCTACTTGGAGCAACGGAAACTTGATTTGCAATAAGAATGGTCAAGGCCTACCCCAGGGGCCTAGCGAAACAAATACCATAGTTTTTAGTTTGTAGTCTCTAGCTGCAAGAGGGTTATTAGCAGGTTCAGAGTGGGCTTGCAAGCCAGAAGATAATGTTATTTTTTTTCTAGGTGTTGAACATGTTTGCAACGATTTATAAATTCCAAATCTGGAGCTGGTTCCCAGTTTGTCATTCCCCAAATGAGTGATTGACTGGCAAGGCCCCTCTGTATTCAGTACAGTGCTTATTTGTTAATGGGATATACAGTGTTGAATCAGAAGCACACACAACTTCTGAGGAAAGGAGGAGGTAATCTGACAACTAATATGGTATTGTATCCAGGGCAGGTTCTGAAGTTTTGAGGTGGATTTTGACTCGGGGTGGATGCCCAGATGATACAATTTTGGGTGTGTTAGACGTAATCTATAATAGGATGTTAGAGTGGGTAACTTCTAGGAAAAATATTGGAGCTATCTCAGACTTCGCTTACTCTAATATTCTTGGTGACCATGTAATTCAAAAGACATGCTCCTTGGAGTACTCTCTAACATTTGGCTGCATACTGCAAATGCAGCTACTAGACACCAGCAGTCGTGCATACTGTCCTTAGTATGCATCTCCACCAGCTGACCAAGGGGTGGTAAAAAAAAACTGCTCAGTGGGAGCTGTGTTTTATCCCAGGGCTTCAAAGTGGCCAGGACCTGCATACCTCGCACCAGCAGGCTGCACCCTCATGGGCCATAGTACCACCACCCCCCTCTCCCCCCAGCTGCACTTTGCTCTGTGGGGGTGCCCTGGCTTCTTATCCTCCACTCCTGGGTCATAGTTTCCTGCAGGATGGCTGGCTGTGCCATGCTGCCCTGCCCTACCCTCTGGAGGAGGGAGAAGGATCCCAGAGATTCTAGCTGTTGCTGTAGGTGGAGCAATGGCTGGATAAGAGCCAGGTAGCTGCAAAATAAATAAATAAGCTGTCCAGTTGGACAGCTCTGTTTTAACCCATTGTTGTCTGCAGTTTGGATTAGTCTTCAATAATGATCAAAATGTAAACAGCATATCATCATACCAGTTGCAAGAGTAAACCCAGTTTACCTGGGTGCCATGTGGGCCTGTTTCAAGCTAGAAAATATCAGGTGAGGGGAAGCTTTTTTTTCTTTTTAAGCCTGGGGGATATTGCAAGGCTTTGTCTGGATGCCTATAAAATGGCCAGTGCTTTTGTTTTGGTAGATAACTATTTTCTTGGTACAGTAACACCAGTGAAAAGAAACTGCACAGAAGAGTGCAAAGCCTTGTATCACTAAGTCAGCTGGTATAGTTTTCAATTTGGAGCAAGACCTTAAGTTGGTGTAAGTTGGCGTAGTTCATTCTGGCCTTTGCCATGGATAATAGGAACCGTCCATTTTCAATTTCTTAAGGTCTTAAAAACACGCTGATTACCTGTGGCCCCATTTTGAATCCATCCTTCACTGGTGGCAATCTTCCCATACAATTGTGACCAAAATGACTGCCACATTATTATGAATAAATCTACAACGCCACTGCAAGTGACAGATAGTGGCACTGTGTTTAATTCCAGCCTCAGCTTTGGCTTTACCTCATTTTATTTTCTGCAGCATGATAACGAGAATGCAGTTTTCAAAAGTTTTCCTATTTTATTTTTAGGTCAGGTAAGGGGATTGCCCACAATTTCTTACTGGGTTCTATTTTTAAAAGTCTAATCCAGCAGACTAAACTGATCATTTCCTTGTGTTCTTTTATTTAAACTTTTTTCTGTTTTATTGATAAAAATCTTTCTGGCTTCTCAGTGCTGGAAAGTAAGTGGAAAGAACACTTATTTTAGGAATCGCATAATGAGAGGAGATGCTTTTATTTCCAGGAATGGAAAATGTTATGGGTTGTTGGGAGGGGGAGAAGATTTGGTTGTGTGCTTGAAGGTAGGTTTGGGGCCCTCACCCACAGTTGGAGTAAACTGGCATTGTGCCATTTAAATCAATGCAGTTAGGTCAGGTTACACCTGCTGGGAATCTAGCCTGGGTTGTTTTTCTGAGTAGACCTTTAATTCATGTTCCTCAGAATTCCTTCCTTATGGAACAACTCAGACGTTTACAGCATCCATTTCAGAATTATGGCACTGATCAGTACTGCAGACTGTGTTGCTCTCAGCAGTTGCACTTTTTTGCTGCATAGCAATCTAACAATAGCTAAATACTACTAACCAGTAAGTCTACTGAAATTGAATTATGAATGCATAAAACAGCAGTAGGATTTTTAATTGGCTGGCTATTTAGAAAGCAGGTGCTTCCTTTTTGGGGTTAAGTTACTATATTCATCAGGGCATTTCAACTTCTTGACTTTAAATTGTGTGATCATAATGAAAAAAAGCTATTTTCCCAGCTCTGGAGATTGACATCTGCTCGTGGAGATTAAGAGTTTCCTGTAACCCTGGGCACAGATTTTCTTGGTGGAATGGGAGAGGTCAAGGGAAGCTTTACATACTGCTGCAGGTTCTTCATCTCTGGTAGAAACAGCTTTGCCAGCTCTGCAGAAAGCATATTCAATGGCTTTATTTTTCAGGTGTTTGATGGGATTCCTTAATTCATTATGTCTGGAGTCAGGACCCAGTGATGCCTTGAAGTCACATTTGTTGCAGTCACTTTGAGAGAGAGATTGTTTTGCTTTCCTCAATGCAGGCTACTAATTCTGCACAGCAGAGAAGTAGTTATAATAAAAAAAATTCTTGTCAGACACCTAAAACACCCAGAACTGTGGTTTGATAGGAAGCAATGACATACGGCTAGAAAGAATGATCACATTAAACCTCATTTTGAGTATTCTTCATCAAGCATATTTTCTGGGAAGTAATGATGTTCTGTTTCTTAGACAAACATTTTCAGCTCTGTTGGTTTAAGTATTTAACTTGTTACTGTAATTCAATGCTACATCATCTCCTTGTGTTCATTGATGTGTTGGTGAGCAAAAGTTGCTGTAAATCAAATTTAGCCTCACATTTAGATTTTGCTTACAATATACAATCAAAAGTGAAGATTTTACAAAGCTTTAGATCAGTAGAAGTATTTTTATTAATTAAAACCAAGACTAATGGAAGCATTTGCTTAACACAAATAAATGTTTGTTCAGGGATTGCAGCCTCTATTAGAGCCCTGATAGCCTGGAGCGAAACTGACTGCAGACTAAAGTGAAATTGTCTTTAAAACCCTTTTTTGGCTGTAGCAAAATGAAAAGCAATTTGGATTTTAGGAAAAAAAATATAATTTGAGGTTGCATTAATAAAAGAAAGGAAGCCTGTTCAGAATACATAGTCAGATCTTCAGTTCATACTGTAATTTGGTGGAAGGCCATTGAAGTTAATGGAGTCATGCTGATTAATACCAGGTGGGGTTTTGTCCCAAGGATTTTAAACTGATCTTTTTGCTTTTCCCCTCATTTAGTTCCAAAACCCAAACCGGAAAACAAATTACTATTCACTCTCCCTAATGTTTTATTGTACGTTTCCCCTCTATTCCCCCCTCCCCTGCCATATTTTGTTCTGGTTTACTTATTAGCTGCTATAATTTCAGCTGTAGTACACATTTCCAAGCTGCAGAAGAGGAATTAGTGTTTTTTGTTGTTGTTTTTAATCACGCAAACAAACATATTAAGACTTCCTTGTTATACAGTGTCACTACATATGACTACATGAGCAGATGCACCTTTTATTCAAGGAAAATATATCCACAGATGTTATAGAAACATGATAACATTCAGCCTGCAGAGCAAAGATTCAAAGTGGTGGTGGGGGGTTGTGTGGTTGGGTTTTTTGTTTGTTTGTTTGTTTTTTTTTAAGAGAATTCCCTGAAGACCTTATGACCTGGTAACTTGCAGTCCATGTAACAACCCACTCTCTTTTAAAGCTCCCTATCCTGCCTCTCATTCTTCTTCATGCTTCCTCCATGTGGTTACTTTAAATTGCTGCCAGCTGGCCTATTTAACATGTATGTTTGTTTTACTGCTTCTAATTTTTAACCTTTCAAAGAGCTAGACAGAATCTGTGGCTTATGCAGAAGACAAGGTTACAGGCAGCCTACTAGTGGGAAGGAAGAAGGGACCTGATTCGATCCTTGTTTACATGGTTGTGAATCACGAGCAACTCAACAGGGCCTAGCATGTATAAAGGAGAGTGGAATCTGACCTGTAATATTTATGTAATGTCATTGTTGCTTTCTGGTCTTATTTGGGGGGGGGGCAGTATCTTTCCCTAGGTATTGTCAGATTGACAAATCTAATCTGTTTAATTAATTTTGTACCAAGTGGCATTTAAAAAAACCCCTCTAAAAACTAGTTGAATAAAAAATTCAGTGGTGTAGACAAAGACTATGAGATATGTGAAGGGAAGGTGCTGGTGTATTACCTAATAGATATCCCAAAATAAAATACCGAAGTAAACAGTCAAGATATCAACTTTATTTGAAAATTTTTTCTGTTAATATCGTATACTTGGCTTTCAAAAAGGCCTTTGACTTAGTCTCCCACGATGTCCTCATGGTAAAATTGGGAAAATGTGGTCTCAACTACTTTACAGTCTGGTGGCTAGGTAACTGGCTCTGAGGTAGGACCTAGAGAATATTGATAAATGGAACTGAGTCAGCATGGCAGAAGGTGACTAGTGGCATTCCACAGGGCTCAGTACTTGGACCTGTGCTTTTCAACATGTTCATCAGTGATTTGGAGTTGGGTATTGAAAGCAAACTGGCAAAGTTCATAGACGACACCAAATTATGAGAGAGCATGATCACGCTCAAGGACAGTCTGGCAATACAGGCTGGCCTGGACAGGCTTGCAAGGTAGCGGATCTCAACCTGATGACATTTTAATACAGAGAAATGTAAAGTGCTCTTCCTGGGGAGAAATAATCTGCAACACACTTATAAGCTCAACAGTGCTACACTTACCAGCACCACAACTGAAAGAGCCCTGGGTGTTGTGATAAACCACAGAGTGAATGTGAGCCACCAATGTGATGCTGTAGCTGGCAGAGCAAATCAAACACTGGCATACATCTACTGATGCATCTTGAGCAAGACTAAGGATGTCATTCTCCCGCTCTACTAGGCCTTGGTGAGACTGTAGCTGGAGTACTGCATCCAGTTCTGGGTGCCGCACTTCAGGGAGGATGTGGAGAAGCTCAAGAGCGTCCAGAGGAGGGTCATATGCATGATTAGGGACATAGAGAGCAGGTCATATGAGGAGAGGCTGAAAGACTTGGGCCCGTTCAGCCTGGAGAGGAGAAGACTTAGAGGGGATTTGGTAGCAGCCTATAAGTATATTAGAGGCATCATCATGGCCTGGGGGAGCATCTATTCACCAAGGCACCCCAGGGCAAGACCAGAAACAATGGGCACAAACTGAAGATCACTTCAGACGGGACATAAGGAAAACTTCTTTACAAGTCAAGTGCTGAGGGTCTGGAACAGGCTTCCCCCAGAGGTGGTACAGTCATCTGCCCTGGTGATCTTCAAAAAGCACCTTGATGCCTAGTCTTTCCTGCCCAAATGCAAGGGACTGGACCTGATGATTTTGTAAGGTCCCTTCCAGTCCCTGACATCTATGAATTTATGAAAATCAGGTGATATTTTCAAAGACAGTCTACAGAGCTAAATGAAGGATACTTTACTAAGTTAATGAAATGTTTGTCATATAGAACATATTAATTCTACACATGGCAGGAGTCCAAATGATGACCTTGCAACCCAGAATAAAGCAGACCTTTAGATTAACAGTGGGTGCTTTGGGAATACATATATATGGGGCTGTTTAAAGAATAAAAGTAATGGAACATGGGAGATGTTCCCCTAAGTAGGATCAACCTATCTGACTTCTTAAAATAAAGTTCTGACTAATAGTCTAATGCTGGGATATTCTTGGAAGTGAAACAAGTAGGAGTTGCAGGTGCTTAGCAGCATTCAGCATCTGAGCCTTGAAATCAATCCCTCTTTTTGTTGTTGAAAGTGAGGATTTAGCTTCTAATTCACTCAAGTGTTTTGCAAATATTCTTCCATCTTATTGACTTAGAACAGGGGTGGGCAAAATAAGGCCCACGGGCCAAATGCGGCCCACAGAGGGGCTTTATCTGGCCTGCAGCAGGTCCCTTAGTCCCCCCTGGCTCAGGTGCTACCTGACTGTGGTGCGTCCTGCTGCCACCTGGGTACACAGCGGGACTGGGGTGGCTCTGCAGCTGGACTGCCTTTGTAGGCAGCCCAAGCAGCGGTGGCTCCTTCCACTTGCTGCCACTGCTGGCCCCAGCCCTGAGGTACTGGCAGGGACCTGCATGTGGAGCCCTGACCCAGTGCATCTCACACCTGCTCTGGACTCACCTGTCCAGTCTCAGCAGCAGTGATGGTGCCAGGCAGAAACTGTTGCTCTGAGTGGGGGAAAAGTGGCCCCTTCCCGTCACCACTGCTGGGCAGTTCTTGGTGCAGCTGCCTGGAGCCTGTGCCGCTCCAAGTTGCCCTGTGGATGCTCTGCGCTGTCACTTCTGCTGTGCTGAGCAGTCCAGAGGTGGTGGTGACGTGCAGCAACTTGGCACAGCATGGGCTCTGGGTGACTGCAACAAAAACTGCCTGGTGAGGGGGGAGGGGCTGGTTTTCCCCATGCCGAGCAACAGTCTGACTGGCACTGCCACTGCTGCTGAGTCTGGATGGGTGAGTCTGGAACAGGCACAGGGTGTGCCGGCGCTTTGTGTGCAGGTCCTTGCTGGTACTGCGGAGTTGGGGCCAGTGGTGGCGGCAGCTGAAAGGAGCTGCCCCAGCTAGTTCCACTGTGTACTGGGGACAGCAGGATGTGCCATGGCCAGTCAGTGCGGAGAAGGAGCAGGGTGGGTTGGGGCTGCGTGCTGTTGTTAGTGGTGGGGAGGCACTGCAGGGTGTGTGGGCTCCTGGCTGTTGCAGGGGTAGGGACAGAGGCTGACTGGCTCAGGGAGACGTGTGGGGGGGCTCCTATGCACATGCCACCAGACCTCAAACCTACCCCGTAGACTCCACAGTTGCAACCTCCCCCACACACAATCACCCACCCCACAAACACTGCACCCACCCACACCCTCCTTCACACCCCCCACACACACCCACATGCCGCTGGGGGAAGCCCCGCTCACGCAAAACCCCACCACAGATGCACCCACACCCCCCCCCCCCCCAA
>NW_017729032.1:218961836-218971440 GCF_001723915.1 Gavialis gangeticus
CACCCACAGATGCCCATACATCCCCACAAACCCCCTAGCCACCCACTCACCCACATTCACACATACTCCCATACCCACACATACATCCACCTGCCCCACACCTGTTGACACCCTCTGCAGTATACAAGAGTAAGACTTCATTTTGAGTTATTATGCAATTACTTCTATATACACAATGCAAACGCATGCAAATCAGGACGAAAATATTTTTTGAAAGATGTTATTGTGACTGTTTCATTTTTAGTAATATAATTTTGTTTTTGTTTTTTTTTCCTGGTTCCACGATGGCAAACTCCCTTCCCAAAAGCACTACTTCCATAGGCAGGGGGAGGAACTTCTGATGGCAAAGCTCAGGGGTTAGGAGATGGGACTTCTGGTCCCAAGATGGCAACCAGGTGGTGGGGCACTTGTCAAGGGATGGGGCCACCCTTCTGGCCCTTTACAGCTCACCAAAACTGAAGTTGCCCTCCAGCCGAAATAATTGCCTGCCCCAGACTTAGAACATTGCCTCTTTAATGCAAACGTGGAACAGAAGCACTCCAGTTCTCTCTCTAGTATATTTGAAAGTAGCAACAGCCAGAGGTGTCCATATCATCTTGGTTTTAGACTTGGAGCACAGGGAGTAGGTATGGGTAGGCAGGACTAAAGTGTTTGGTGGTACCACAGGGAAAATTTGTTAGGGGTTTTGAATGGTTTGAAATTGCTGGACCTTGTTGGCTTGAATAGTGCCTTTTCTTGTTTTCAGTGAATTTAAAGATTTGTGGATAGTACAACTACTGAATTTCCTTTGTAGGATCCCCTTATAACTTTTTAGAGACTTCAGTTGCATGGCACAAAGGGAGGGAAATCCCTCTGCAGTATTTCCTTTTTAAGTGTAAGCATATTCTTCAGTCCGTCCCTATTTAGTACAGCAAGCACTTGCTTATGCTATAATTGAAGTCTATGGGAATTGAACATGTGCTTAACTCCAGGCCTAAGCTTACTTTGCTGAGGAAGAATAGACAGATGTTCCTTTCCTGCCAGGAGGTAGTAGAAGTGAACATCGTTGACTGGTTCATGAAGCAAATTCCCACAAGGACTTCCAGCCCCTTGCTTCTTTGTGGTTGCTCAGCTCTGTCTTTCCCTTAGATCAGCTGGAATGTTTCTCCATTGTTCAATATTGAGAGAGTTAATTTCTTCTTGCCCTGTTTCTTTGTAGCGATATCTGATATCTCTGTCTACTGGTCAACTAAATCAACCTTAAACACACAGGCTGGGAATGCCAGGAAACCAAATGCCTCCCAAGCCTTGGGACAGTATTTTAGACTTTATTTATAGCTGATCAAGAAATGAGAAGAGGATTTTACGATTTTTTTTTTTATTTATTATTTTTTTACTTATTTATTTATTTAGGAACGTTTTTTTTCTCTTTCCAAAATTTCAGACTTCTGCCCAGCTCTCTTTTATTCTGTGGTCTTTTGGAGAACTTGGTGATTTACCTTCACTCTTCATGCTGAAGCAAGGCATGCTAGCTAGAACTCCCTCCTTGTTCCCTACCTCTTGCTTTGCGGTTGCTCATCTCTCATGTTGCCTTTTAAAGACGGTGTGTCAAGCTTTGTAGCTTCCTCATCCTGATGAAGGAAGTTTGTACCTGAAAGCTTGCAAAGAAGATTTTTTTTCCAACTGTTTGAGTTGGTCTAATAAAAGATATTAGATTTACCCAAAGAACCTTGTCTGCCTATGTCTTTAGACCAACGTGGCTACAACCTATACCCCTGTAACTACCCAGTTGTATTTTGTTTGCACTAAGCAATTTCTCAAAATTTGCTAGTGTTTTGGTTAAACAAATGTGGACATAATTCAAATTCAGAAAGTGCTTAAACCACTCTTTTAAGCATCTGCTCTGCCCACTTTTATCTTACTGGTAAGGAAATGTATTGCACTGTGTATAATAAGTGTAAAAGCAAGTAAAGTGTGTAAAAGTCAGGATATTCCCTCCCACCTCAGTTCACTTTTCTTGTGTTGAAATTCAATTTTGCTCCTACTTGAATATTTTAAAAGCTACCAAATGGCTGAGGTTATTCTGGACCTAATACTGCTGAACTTCATGTGAACAGAATCAAGCCCTTTGTGCTGGCCTCTTTCACATAAGCAGCATCATGTGCTGCCTCTCCATGTTGGTTTTTCTTGGATGCCTTTTTCACTTTAAACTGGAGTAAGGAACTTGCTCATTTAAATTCTCATGGGTTTCTTACCTACAGGGTGTGAGTATGATGGCAGAAATTGGCCTGTAGTCTAGAAGTAATTTTTCCAAGTCATTTGGTGCTGCATTCTTATCATACCTAAGCTTACAGCATCAGATTGCTATTTCAGTGTAAGTAATTCTGTTGATTAAATCAAACTCTGATTACTCACAGCATACTTTTGTGCTCTCCCTGCCTTTACAAGGGTGCACTGTTTACTGTCAACTTAAAACATACCCCCCACCCCTCATAACATGCTGTTATCCCACTGTCTGGATTTTAGGCACATTTTGATAGGGGGGAAAAATGACTTCAGTTATACAAACTTAGACATAGCAGCATCTGTACTGATATATCCCACACCCTTCTAAAATTGGAACAATTACAGCTTTGCAGTAGAGCTTCCAATTTTGTTACATCACAAATCAAACTTGGTATTTAAGTAAAATGCAAACATGTGAAAACAAAAGCAGAACAAAAAGGAATAGGCAACGCTGTGTGTGTGTGTGTGTGTGTGTGTGTGTGTGGGGGGGGGGGGGGCAGCGAGTCGTCAGCAACTGTAACACAATTATGATGTTTGAGGTTAGTTACTAGTATAAGAGGTTGAGTTTCTGCCTTTGAGTTTGTATGCGTGATTAAACGGTATAGGAAATAACACAAGAGGATACTCAGAGGAAATTATGAGTCTTCTAGCATGTAAATGAGAGGGTCTATGCCAGTATAAAACGGAGACCAAGCTGCAACAATGCCCTGATACTTGCCTTTTGATCCAATGTTAGATTTTGATTTTGCGAATATGCCCAGGTAACTTTTGTGTGCGCGCACACACACGTTATTTGTATATAACTTGAATAATCCTATTGAGTTCAGAGTACTCATGATCTTGTTTTGCAGGATCAGGACCATAATGGATTCGTGTTTATAATGAGCCATGTCTTTGCCATCCACTTGCACTTTGTGGGAGGTAGTATGGCCCTCTGCCAAATGGTAGCAACTACAAATATATTGGGACTGTGTATTCTTTTCAAATGGACCCCAGACGTAAAAAACCTTGAAACTGAGTTTTATAGAAGGTTTATAACAGACCGCTTCAGATGTTTACTCCTGCGGTCTCTCTTTTAATTGTTCAGTACATGCTGTGAAAGAAAGTCTGCATCCAAGCAGTGTGTTTTGCAGTCTTGCTTTTCAATTTCTGTGCTCACAACAGAGAAGAAGAGCTTTAGAATGATTTGATTCAAAGTGTCAGCTTCCTGGATCCTAGGCACTTTTTCTGAGTAAAATGCACTGATGGTAATCAGATTTTAAATACTATCAGATCTGAGCACATCCCTTCTGTATGAAACGCCCTCCCAGCTCTTGTTATGGCTATTTAAATTGCTCCTGAAATTTTTTTATCCCCTCCCCTGTTCACAGTAATAAACAGTCACTGTTTTAAGTCTTTCTGTTTGTTTCTGACATTTTTATTTTTTTTATGAAAAGGCCAAATCCTCAGCTGGGGTAAAGCAACCTTATTGAGCTCAATGGAATGAAGTTCATTTATACCAACTGAGGACTTGGCTAATTAGTTTTGCTAGCAATAGACCTGTTCATGTCTAAAATAACTCCCCCCCCCCCCAAACAAAACAAAACAAAACAAAAACAAACCCCAAACAAAAATGTAATCCTTCCCCTTTTTCACTCATTTTAGCACATTAGAATTTACGCTGAAATATTTTCGGATTAAGGACTATCTTTTAATTTCCTGTGAAATGCCTAGCACATGTTCACTTCCATAATTTAATATCTAAAGAAAATCTGTTATACAGGACTTGGGCTGTTTGTTTCCTGCTTTGGGGGTTCTTGTAAATTTGGGACCTTATCTTGTTTCACCAGAAATCAGTGGGTTGTTTTGCAGTTGAGTTGGATCCTACCCATGGTGTCATAGGAGTTATTCAACCTACAGCCAAAGCTGTAAGGAAACATGCTTTTATGTGGTGCAGATGCAACACTTTTAAAAATAATTGTGTGCTCTAAACTCTAGGTAGGCCTCTACATGATGAAAATTGGCCACTCTGGTACGCAAGATGCTAGGAACGCTGCCCCCTTGGACTGCATGTCAAGGGGAAGAAACTGGCATTAGAAAGAAAAAGAAGCAAACAGGACTACAGTTTGTGAACTGAAACTTTGTGACAAAAGCTTTAAACAAGATTTAAAAAAAGCTTTAAAAAAGCTGGACCGAGTAAAGGAGATAACTAGGGGACGTGTCAAGGAATGAAACAAATGGTTGGATTTCTTTGTAAGTCACCCCAGAATATTTGGTACACACAGGACCAATTCTGCAAGCAATATTGGCTCTAGTGCAGGGATGGGCAAAATGCAGTCTGTGGGCGGGATGTGGCCTGCCAGGCCATTCTATGTGGCCCATGGGGCCCCTAAAAAATTTAGAAAATTAATATATTTGCCCCTGGCTGCCTGTCATGCGGCCCTCCAATGGCTTGCCAAAACTCAGTTGGCCTTCCACCCAAAATAATTGCCTGCCCCTGCTGTAGTGTATTGATAACAATGAGTTGTCCTGCTAAAGCCATTGGAGCTGTTTTTGGCATAAAACACAGTAGGCATGCCCCAAGGCCCACTGGAGTCTGTGGAAAGTCCCCCTGGTCACTTTAATGTGTTTTGGAACACTGTACATGAACCGGGTTAGTAAGACTGGGTCCAAAGGAAGTAAACACCACGTAGAACATGTTTCCTATGTATTGTCTTTATCGAGTATATTTGGAGTTAGATCTAAGCTTCTTTTTTAAGTCAGCTTTGAGGAGAGTTTGTTTACCCTCAGGTTGTGAAGATTTAACAAAAGATGAAAGGGATTGTAGCTTGAAATGAGATGCTCTAGAAATGAGCACTCACAGTGCCCTAGGTATATGTAAATCAACATCATCATCTTTATTTAAAAAACAACAACTGTAGAACAGATAGAGGTCTGTTGCCTTTCATTATTCACATATGGTAGACAATATGTTAATAATAACTAGCACTTCTTCAGTGTCTTCTATAGGAGGAACTCAGAGTGCTTTGTGAATGTTAATAGATTAAGTTTTATCACACTCTTGAGAATCATAGAGACATGAAAGTAAAATTTTATAAATCTATATAGGTCTTTGCCTCCTTGGTTTCTTACCCACCCAGCCCAGGGTGTTACTCACTTCTGCCACTTGACGATGTGCCGTTTAAGAAGTGACTTAACTTTCGGATATAATAATCACACCCACCCTTTGAGGGAGGATGTAGGAGGGACAAAAAGAGGGAAGGGTGGTGGCATCTTTTGTCAAGCTCCTAGTGCAATAAACCACACAGAGGAGGAACAGAGATGGGGGTGGAAGAAGGGAGATTATAGTCCCATTTGCATTGGTGAAAAATTCGCAGTTAAGCCAAAATTTTATATTTAAAGTAAAATCCCCCCCCCAGCCCCAGTGAGAAGCTGGATCTCTGGCAAAGCTACAGTGTTATGAATCAGTACTGTGTAGAAGGAAAACAAAAGTCTATTTAAATCTTAAATATGTATAACCCTGAAACACTAATTGCAGTGCATAATTGTGAATACAATAAGAATAATGTAGTGGTTTATGCTACCCCTATTATTAAAATCAGCACAGGTTTATAATTACAATTTTTTAGTTGCATTTTAAGCTAGATCTTCTCTCTTGTGGTTAAACTGGGAGGAAGGAATCCAAGTTCTTCTCTTATCATCCTGTCAAGGAGGAGGTGATAGAACTTGCTCCATGGTGGGAATGAACTTCAAACCCTCCTCTCCAGTTTGCCTAGATTGCTGTGGTAGAGCCCTTGGCCTCTGCACTAGCTCCCTTTATGGCTCTGGCCCTGGCCTCTGGGTATTCCGGGACAAAGTTGCGGGGCTCCGTGGGAAAGCTCTAACACTGATAAATTGTAATCTGTTTTGAGTGTAGAAGTAGGAGGAATGAATGGGGATGGTGTTTATTCTCTTTATGGTCCTGCCGTGAACTTACTTGCCACTCATATCATCTGCCCAGGTTCTGCCTCCTCCTCTGCATAGACTTTCATAGATGAAACCAATTAGGTTATGTTTTTGTCTAAAGGAGGCTGTGTGGAGGAAGACTAACTAAACACAGAACAGACATTTTGTTTTTAATGTACTTAAACACTTCGTAATGCTTAGCATTTTACAACCCTTTATGATTATAAACTGAAGTAAGTTAAATACAAAATCCTGCAGTGACTGTGTTGGCAACCACAACAGAAATTCTGGGCCTTGCATCAACTTTTATACAGGTTTTACATCAGTACAATCCCCATGGTGTAGTAGTGTGGTAGTCTTCAAAGGGAGAGGCCTGATCCTGTTTCCACACCATTGTAAATTGGGATTGACTTTGTTGGAGTTAGGGGAATTACACTGTAATAACATCGGATTCAGGCCCAGAGGGCCTTGTTCGTTGTTGTTTTGTACATTGTACTGTCATTTTCTGCAGTGCCAGGTGGTTGTAAAATGCTGCCAAATCGGAATAGCAGTTTTATACACTTACTTTGCTCCAGTGTAAATGGCTAGTCGAGATGCAAACTAATGGTGAATCAGTCCCAAAGTGTATGGGAACAGTATGCTCGCTGAGGCACTGGGACTGTCTCTGAATTGTGTGTGAGCATGCACCTGCATGCATACCTTCTCTCCCTGCCACCCCCCCTTTCATGCCCCTATTGAATTTTAATGTCTTTAAATACAAACCCACACACATGATGAGTAGTGATTCTGTGTTCAATGTGCTAATGTGCAAAGCAGCATCTGGTGTATAATTTAAGGCATCATGATGTCAATATTGATTTTATTTTGCAAAGTAATCCAAACCAAATGACACCAACCAAGCCATCTTTGTTCCTCAGTGTATTGGATTTCAACCTGGAGGTCATAACTCTGATCCATTTTTTTGTGGGTAGATGGGAAATTTTTCTGTTGTAACATTAACTCACGATATGGAAAAGATTGAGATCTATTGCATGGTGAATGGTGCTCATACATCTTTGTGCATGTACACATCTCTTTGTATAATAAGTAGGTATCTAGAATCTGAGGCATTCATGTTGCTAGCAGTTTAGAAGATGGCAGTGTTTAGGCAGTCTTCACGTGTTGGGTTATTTTTGTTTGTTTTGTTTTCATACTACAGTTCACTGACAAATATATAGTTGAGCTATTCAGTGATGGGGGATGACAGTCTGGCCTTAACACAGGGCTAGGAAATGGAAACAACGTTTTAAATGTGCCTCTGATACTGACTATATCTGGCCACTTAACCTTCATTTCGTCATCTATAAAATCGGGGTGATACCTCCCTCACAGAAATGGCTAAAGTTTATTTAAGCCTGTGGAAGATGAATAGCGCTACCTACATTTTAAGAGTTTTTGTAGTAACATCTGTTTAGTAATCTTTCTTACATCTCTTTTGATCCTTTGTTTTCTTTCTGCTGTAAAGACTGGATTAATACAAGGGCAGTTCTGCTTGAATCATTCCCGATTGTGAATTAAGTGCAGAACTCATTGGAATTAAGTAAACAGGATTTAGTCCATAAATAACATCTCACACTTTCTCTTGTGCTCGTGCCCTTGCTCTCTTGCAGTCTTTTTCTTGTTTGTTTTTTTCTCATGTTCAGTTAAAATGACGGTGTTGACTTTAAAACTCTCTTTTAGTAACTAAGCCAGTCCCCCCAAAAAGCTCAACCGTATGATAGAGCCTGCTCCTGCGGTTATAATGGGACCATTTGTTCTTCTGTTAATGGGACTTTTCAGTGTTGTTTAAGTAATAGTCTCTGGAGTCCCCCTTGGCTGTTCGTTTGGTTCAAATAACATGTTTTGTATTAGACAGTTTAAAGCCTTTAAGGGCTGCTTTTTAGAAACTGTCAAGGCCACTGATTTGTGGGTATGCAAAATGACCGTGGGCCTGACATATATATATATATTTTTTTCCTTCTTACTGATGTAAAGCAGAAGAAACTCCACTGAAACCAGTATTTTAGTGGAGTGGAACCATTTTAAAAATCCAGGTACATGAAAGGCCTTTTATGTTCTGGTCCCAGCTGATAAAGAATCCATATTTAATAAAGTTTATGAACTCTCAGGTACATTATGCTGGTTTTCATGCTTCAAAGCACAATGGAATTGAGGAATTCACATAAATCAAGATAAATTAAAGATTAAGTTAAATATTGATGAACCATTATGTTTGGATATTTTCAGTAAAGTCTTGATCCAAAACCTCTTGAAGTCAATCAAAGGGTGTTCACCATTCAATTCAGTGGACTCTGAATTGTGCTCTGTAAAAACTCGGACTCTCGTTTTTAACATTTTCTTCCCACGTGTGTTTGTTTTTAGCTCCCACAGCATGCTGTTTTACTTCATGCTGGTTTATAGTAGCTTATCTTTAGTTTGGCAAGATGCTTTGAAATTTCATGTGGCCAATACATATTTTTCTCTTGAAAATAAATGACCATTGCATCTAAGATGCCATTGGTTTTGTCCAGCTTTTAGGTGTAGGATCTGAATCTGTTCAAAGATTAATACCGTGGGATCTAAAGGCTATAATTCTTATTTTTACTATTCAAAAAAGCTTGGTAGTTAATATAAACCTGCCGTACCTATTATCTGACACTGTCATCACCAATGCACAGCTTGTCAAAGTCATTTTGAAATGTTGTTCTGACAGTAAAATTAAAACTATTGGCAGAGGTTGGAAATAAGAACAACCTGGAATGTGGCATGGGAATGACAGCAATTATTTGACTGTCTGTTTCTGAGGAATCAGTAGAGGTGTTTGACTAAAAGTTCTTGAATGAAATGCTTTTTAGTGAGTCTCAGTTGAAAATGCAAACTCTGTCTGTCTCTCTTGTTTTGTATGGGAGTTTGCTCCATTGTAAAACCTACACATGACCAGAACTGAGTGAGCTGAAGAAATGATTTGTGGTCAGTTATGGGCAAGTCGATCTGTACCTCTTGTGCAAGATAGTTTACTGCAGAGACATGCACTTCCTCGTACGCATCTGTTAAATACCATGCAACTTAAAGGAAGTATATTTTTGTCCAGATGGCAAGAGAGAGGTGCTCCTTATTCAATTTTTGCCATGGCCCAGAAACTCAAACATTCTGTGCGAGAAACACAGAAGAATGCTGATGCCAAATAGCTCCCGTGGATGTTTTCTTATATCTAGCTGTCTAGAAGGAGTCTTTGGTGTGGGTCTCAGACCTGCGAATAGCTCTGTATGGGATTTAACCTTACATCCTGGTTGGCTGGAAAGTTTTGCATGCAAAGTTTTTTTTGTTTTTTTTTTTTTGCTTTTTTTTTTTTTTGGACTGAACTTTCAGGACTAGAGCCTTAGTTTTTTTCAATTTC
>NW_017729032.1:218971537-218977198 GCF_001723915.1 Gavialis gangeticus
TTTTTTTTTTTTGCTTTTTTTTTTTCTTGGACTGAACTTTCAGGACTAGAGCCTTAGTTTTTCTACACTTCACAATTACAGTGTAAGTTTGTGAACTGTAGGAGACAAGTGGCTAAGTAAAACACAGGTCTTATCATTAATTTTACTTAACTCGCTGTTAGTTCGTGTACAGGTTTGTCCTGTTTATTTTGTAGGAAGATTTTAATTAAGTAGGCAAGTATGCTGGCTGGTTGCTGGCCACTGCTCCTCCAACCTCATTTCAGCTATCTTTTGCAGTACAGCTTTGAACAACAGGCATCAATTTATCACTCAGTTGAGGTATGTTTTGACTTCCTTGAGGGGACCTGGTAGTTTACCAGCTTAATTTTTATCGGGGCTAAAAGAGAACTGTTTGATTTGTACAATACCTGCCTTTTACAAATCGCTTTCTAATCCCCAGTAGACACATCAGTCTGAAATAGCCATTCTCCTATAAGGGAATACTGATATACTTGGTCTGATATAGTTTTTAATGTTGTTCTACAACCCTGAGAGTTTGAGAGAGTTTATTTCCTTTTTTGGGCAGAGGCCAAAGGTGAAATAATGCAGCATCTCTGGGAAGTGACTGTAAAGGTGGGAGCAGGGAGTTTCAGTAATACCTTCTCAATAGCTTCTCAATCAAATGCATGCAGCTTGCAAGTCAGGACTAGTATGGTATTTCTATTCTTTTGTTTAAAAAAAAGAATAATTTCTAAACCTGCAACCTACATTATTCTTTCATTTTCTCAGACAGTTGCTGAGCAAAACTGCTGCTAGCTGAATGCTTCCCTGACTTACCTATGGGCCATCCATTTTGCCTTTGGAGATTCCCTTAGTCACAGTTTAGTTGTTCTATTACGGACAAGTGGGATTGCACAGGTGTAACTGTGGGTATCCAGGGTAAGTTGCAAATATGTAAATAAGTGAAGGCAGTGCACAGTCTAGCTTGAAGCATCTATGCTTTCCACAGTGGGGTGCCAGAAAGGCAAATTTGGTTTTGTTCTCCGGGCTTAGGACGGGGAGTAAAAACCAGGTTTTCTCATGCAAACTGAGCAAGTTTGATCAGTGTGTATTGAGATACAGTAAGCGTGGACTTAAGGAAATCCTAGCTATGGCCCTAATTGCTTTAATGATCTTCACCACACTGAATAGTACACAAATTGTATCAAAAGCTCATTCTGGGCTGCATTCTCCACCTGTTAATGGCAAAGGGTTTCAATGATTGCAGTGGTACTGGATTGTGTCCTAAAATATGCCCAGCTAGCTACAAACATAAGCAGGTAATCACTCACATGTTTGGGCATAACAAATTAGAAACTGGTCTTGTGGTCAGTGCTCGCTCCCTGCCTTGAACACTATTATAAAATATATGTAGGGGAGATTTCTATGATTTAGATTACATGGATCACTGCATTCACCCCTCCTCTGCTTATTACCAATGGGATGCTTCTTCAAACCCATCTGTTTACGAACTTAGAAAATAACATAATTAATTTTCATGTTCTTAACTTGACCCAAAATATTGACCACTTTAGCTTTATTTGTAACTTGGACTATGGAGTTGTTTAATTATATAGGGAGGGGAGGAGGATGCAGGGGGTTGTTAAAGCTAATTTGGTAGTAACATTTTGTTAAGTGGAAGCTTAGTTCTTTTTGTTGTTGAATAGCAGATGTCATTTAAATTACTCCATAATGGTAGTTGTAAAGGTATGGTCTAATCAGCATTTGGCAATCACGTTTAATGCACTCTATCGGCATGCAGGAGAACAACTTGATCCAAAATTAGTGGTACTAAGAGTTAGTCCCAACCATACTTTTTCCCAAAGTGAAATCATTTTAACAATAAGCTAAGTCATGTGTATTAATTAGCAAGTGTTTTAGGGTGTGACAAGCCAATGACGTTAATTAGGGGTGATAAGTGTATCTTCCCAGTATTTAATTTTTGGCATGTGTCTGAGTGGAAGCCCTTTCTTCAGAGGAAGTAATCTGCAGAGGCTTCCTCAGTCTGTCAGGGACCTAACCATGCATTGAAAGAACTCTTCTCCCTTGCAGCTCTCTGCAGACATAGCTGCTTGTTAGAAGCCATCATTCTCTCTGGATGTTTAGAAGAGCATATTACCTGCTCTCAGGGTGGCTGACTGGTGCTGTTGATGATAAATGAAAGAAATCGCAAGAAAATCCATTCTGTAAAAGGTATTTTCCTCACAATAGCCCAAAATCAAAATGAGACTCTCTTCATGTGTTTCTTGATGAGTATTACATGAGAGGGGTGGGAAGATGGACCAGACCTAGTACTCCACGTGTCTCTTGGTCAAATTGTAATACTCTTCCAAACAACTTTACGTATTTTTTTCCAGCTGTATCAGTTGTTAGTGAACAGATGCCAAAGCCAGTGTGAAAGGGAAAAAGCACGTGAGCAGAGTCATAGGGATTAGCTGAGACCATGTATTTTGTGTTGCACAGGTTTTGTGTTAGAAGAAAAAGTATCTGCCATCAACTGTCATTTGGGAGGTCATAAATCTCAGCTGACTAAGAAAAATATAGAACATGGACTATGAGAGCTAGTTATTTTTCTGTTGTGATTGCTTTATACGTTAGGTATTCCTTGTATAACAATATTGTAAATTTATAGGGATAACATCTGTACAGTATTTTGAATATGGAAAGTATAAATAAATATACTGTGTAAGTGTGTTATGCTGTAAATGCTGCTCTTGTCCCAACCTGAAGCCTAAGGTGTACTTAAACTGTTTGTTAGCGGGAGTTTTTTATAAACCATATAAAAACAGAAGTGTTTTGCTATCTTGAATTACCATATTTACTTGATTTAAGATGACCAGTTCCCCGTTCAAAATTAGATTCTAGACATGGAAAATTATATATTTGTTATAAATTTCTGTGTCTATAATGTAATTATTGGAGGGGAGTCGTCTTAAATTTGTCCCCTGATTGTTGTGGCAGGAAAACTGTATTGCGGAGGCAGGTAATGGGAAAAGCAGAAGTAAAGGGGCAGGTGGGAGGGAATCAGAGGTGGGAGTAAGTAGGGAAAGCAGGGTGAGGAGTGGGAGGTGAAGAAAGCAGGGTGTGTAGGGAAGCCAAGGCAGATGATGAATGCGGGAATCAAGTAAATATGGTATTTGCATTATAGCAGCACCTTGAGGCTGGAGTCCCATTGTGGCATATGTTGGACAAATCTATTGTGAGAAACATTTCCAAGCCAAAGAAATTGAAATGGAAACGGCACTTTATATTATTGTACAGCGTATACTAAACCACAGTGAGAGGAAGGGTCAGATGTTCAATGGAGCTTTTAACTGCATGCAGTTTCTAAATCTCCTCAATATAAGCCTCCGGGTGCTGAGCTGTTTTTGAAAATCCTGGCCGTTGGTGATGTGTCCAAGGCACCATATAAAGCCTATGGCAGAATTGGGAATTGGACGCAGATTGTCTCAGTCCCAGCCGAGTGCTTCAAGTACAGTATCCTCTTTTCTCTGAACACCAGGAAAATTCACTGCTATACAAAGGAACATACCCCAGAATTGTAAAACATGGCATATCTAACCTGAATCTCAGCACCCATGGAGCAGAAAATATTGTAAAAGTTTTATATAAGTTTGCTCATGAGTCTTCTAGCAAACCATCATCAAGGTTTGTATCCAAGTGCATCAACTGAGCTGGATGACAGTACAGTATAATACAGAGCCTGGAAATACCTGTTCTCTAAAAACATGTGAACATGAACTGACAAGCCACAGTTTTGCCTGGGAGGGCTTTCTGCAAGGGTGTTGTCAGTCAGATTCTGAAAGCACTCCTCAGCTGGTATGTGTCACTTATTCTTTGGAACATGCTCAGAAGTTCACTTGTCATCCCTATGAATCACCCGCTATGGCTAGACTTAATTAAAGACACATTTTCATCTTTCTCTGTACAGTCTCAGGGAAGAAGGGCAGCTGCAGCTTTGGGGGTAAGATAGGACCATGGGAAAAGACTTTGTGAATAAAAAAATAAGAGTAAGCCCTGAAAAGTCATCATAAAGCATTCCTTGATTGTAAGATGGAGTCTATAATTCTTCCAAGCCTCCCCAGAGCAAGACCCTGACTTTTTTTTTTTTTTATTTGCTTCTTTTGCTCTAATACTGTAGAGGCTGAAAGGTTAAATCACTGCTTTTCCTTTTTCTTCTTTTTCTTTTCTCTAATTTAAAATTAACCAAAGGTCAGTTTGACATGTGACTTGTATTGTTTTTTGTCTTCTGAAGCTCCCTGGAAGAGCTACTTACTGGGGAAGCAGATTGTTAGTGTTTTTGTAGAAATCCTGGGAAAGCCAAGATTTAATTATTTTGCCTACTGGCAAGCCAGTAGGCTAAGATGTCACAAGCTGGTGTAACAGAATGCAAATTAATGGAGTGCTTGAAGCCAAAAGGTATGTCTTGTTTAATCTTTTTAACTTTGAAAACCACTTAAGAAAAAGGTTAAACAACCACTTGCAAGCCCTCCTAGTCAGTGAAAATGTCTTTCCTTTGAATATGTAATTGCTTTAGGTATGTGTAAAACATTATTTGCCTCATTTTGGTGAAACCACTTTGATGCTAATTAATAAGATGCTAAAGAGTATATGAAATCTGAGGTTTGGGTGTGCTGGTGCACTTGGGGCTACTAGCGTATGCAGATACTTATGCCTCCCTTAGTTCTAGGAGGCTGTGAGCTGTTGCTGTGCTCTAGTGAGTCTGAGGACCGGTAGATACAGTCTCTTTTATCTGAATCGCTCTCAACTTGCTAAACCTGCTCATTTGCTCTGAGTGTGTTAGTTACAGTAATTTAAAAATTTTACAGGAGTCAGTCAATCCAGCCAGCCCCTTCCTCCCTGTCTTTCCCTAGTTTGTCTCTTCAAACTGATCCACTAATTTTCTCTGTCAGCCGTGCTCATTTTCTGTCTCGCAGTTAAGCTTACTATGGGATTTAGGTTTGCTGTTTGATTCCGTTTTCCTATAAGTGGATGTGAAGTATTTGGCTGTGATTTATTGACCCATTCTTCCTGGGAGAATTTAGTACCTAACCAGGAAGGGTGGCAGGTAACATCTCAAAGTGGCAAGACACAATTGAGGAAGAATCTGATATTTAAAATATCATGGCTTCAGGTTACATGCATGTGCACATCACAGGCATGCTCAAGCATTTACTGTCTGAAAACTGGCCATTTATATCTGTGATGACCTACTTTGTATGTCCATTTTTTTATTTAAAAAGGACAGGTGCACATTTTATATACTGCATTATGCACATGCAGTATTGAAAAATCTGACCCACAAATTTGTATACAAAAGGCATCCAAGATGTTATTGTGCCTGATTTCAAATCAAAGGATAAAAGATCTGTATGGAAGACTGATTAAATGGTGCACAATAGTGTAAAAAGGCATAAATATTAATCCATTAACTAATTTTGTACTTCTTGGTCTGTCATAATATTATCCCTGATGTCTGTTTTAGTTCTGGGATTACAGTTTGTTCCCTAATTTTTGCTCTCCTATATGGATGGATGTAGAATCAAAACACTGCAGGCTGGTGGATAAACAGCAGCTGCTCTAGGTTTTTGTTTTTACATTTCTTAGCAACAGTAATAGTTAAAAAAAAAAAAAATAAAACAG
>NW_017729032.1:218977270-218978106 GCF_001723915.1 Gavialis gangeticus
AAAAAAAAAAAAAAAAAAAAATCAGATTTTGGAGGACATTCTGTCCAGGTTTTTTTTTTTAAGTTACGCTTTGCTTATTTGACTTCCCTAATGTTTTAGATGGATAAGCGGTATAAAGGCGGAATATAACAATTGTGTAATGTTGCTTTATAGTCTTACATGCTAGTTCCATTTTCCCCAGAAGTGGCTGCATGTCAGTGATGTGTGGAAAAATCCTCAACTGTGACTTATTAAATCAATTTAAGGTCCTGATTCTTCAATCATTTATCTACATAGACAACTTTACACTTAGGAATAGGCTTGTAATTATTGATGTACATATATATTTGCAGAGTCGGGGTCTTAATGTGTACTACTTCCTGATCTTTCAGGATGAAAAGGACTATTTACTTGTCAATTTTCATTCTCTATCAGCGTTTGTAAGATATGCAGAGTAGGTCAGAAATTTTAAAAATAAATTTAGCAGTATATAGGTGGAGAGTCAAATTGCCCTTAGTGAAACACCATGGATGCGTTTGATCCATTATCAAACTGTCTCGATATACAGTGAAATAGGAATAATGTGACAATATAGTCAAACTGTCTCTTTAGATGCTAAGAAGTCACTGTGGAAGTCTGTTATAGGTAACAGTAAATTCAATATTTTAATTAGTGGGTACTCTCACATTGTTCAAACTTGTGAATCTGAGGCACCCTGGAGAGGTGTCCTCTGTAATTTAGATCTGAGAAGCCAGGGGCTTGAGACCTTGAACAACAGCTGTTCCCACCAGCCAGAGTTCTTGTTTGTGTGAAGATTACCAAAAGGAGCATTGAAGAAAAGGTGGGGGGGGGGGGGT
>NW_017729032.1:218978405-218980840 GCF_001723915.1 Gavialis gangeticus
TGTTAAGAAAGCAGACCTTCAAACACACCCAAATGACCCATCTCATCGTAGCATGAAACTTAACAAGTTACACCCACTCCTTGAGCCAGAAGTAGAATGAAAGGCTGAGACTTCCTCATTTCTGTTACTGGCTGATAAAGCTTGTGAAAGACAACAGGAGAAAATGTTTATGCTGTTCATGAAAGGTAAGTTACTCTTTTTTAAAGGTAGATTTGGTTCTTGCTTTAATTTTTCTGAGGGCTGATAGAACTGACAACAGTAGCCTTCAGACTTTAAAACTGTGTTTGCGAGTTGTTACATTGTTCTCTAAAATGTCATGTGCACTGGAAACAACACAATACCTTCCTTAGGACCTTGGTCTTTCTACTGGCATAGATGCAGGAGGTTTCGCAATAGATATGATAAAACTTTTAAGTGCTTCCTTTTCATTTTCAGAGGATTTGTCTGCTCTCCAAGGCAGTAGCAGCAAAAGCATGTGTTTTGTTAAAGACGCTTAAAAACCAAATTGATTTACTAAAACCTAGGCATTTAATAGCTAAATTCCCTAAGAGAGAAAATGTAGTATCATGTTACTTATTAAAGATGCATCCTTTTCCCAGCTGTCTGGCTTTATTTTCAGTAATTATAGGTTGCCATGCTCTTTAATTGTTTAAAATGAGGTTTGTGAAAGGCTTCAACTTGAATGAAGCCCTGTTAGATATTTCTGCAATGTAGTAAAAGCCTGAACATTTGAAGGGCAATGCCACAGTACTTTAAATAAGGGAAAAATGTGGTCTGATTTGCATAAACTTTTATAACCTTTGCAGAGTAAAGGGTTAAAGCTTTTCCATGTTGAGAAGCTCTTTTTGTGAGGGTTATTTCTCTGGTTGCTTACTGAGTTATTTCATATTTCAGGTACCACCAACTTTAAATTGCTTTGTTTTAGTTTTTGGAGGGCAAAAGCATGAGTCCAGAATCCTGGGCATCTGAGTAATAGCAAATGCTAATTACTATTTTTAACCAAGTATATCAAAGATAAGGCAGAAAGCAGGAGAGTGTGACACATTATAGACAGTGGCGCTCAACCTTCCTGCCCCATGTTCTGGAGGAGTAACATGGGGGCCGGTCTGTGGGCTGGATCCTGTGAGTGGGGTCAGAGGTCAGGCTGTACACAGCACGGTGGGGTTGGTCTGTGGGTGTGCTGCAGCACGCCAGTTGATTCCAGCCAAAAAATGACCCTACAGACAGCAAGATCCAGTATGCAGGCCTGTGTCATCTGGCCTGCAGGACTCCCTATGGTTCTGGAAATTTGGCGGCCAGGGAACAGTGGCAGAGTTAATTAACTTGGTTTTAGAAGTCTCAGAAATGATTTGCTGCCACATTTCTAGACCTGTGGGGGGGCTCCACAGGCTGGATAATACAGCCCTGCAGGCTGGATTTCACCTGTGGGACAGGGATTGAGCACTACTGCACTAACTCATTCAGATACGCGTGAGGTTTTGTAGACTGCAGCCTACTTCTGCATTTGATGGAAAGCTCATGCTTCTCTGAATGAGTTAGTCTATAAGGTACTATGTTATTTTGTTGTCGTCTTCACTTCGGACTAACACAGCTAATTGCCCCTCATATCAAAGACTCTCTCAAAACTCTGGTTTGCATTGAGAAGCAACACACTGCTGACAGTGAGTGGTCAGCAGTGGAAGCAACTGAATCACCATGGAAAAGCATTATAGGTCCGCTTCAGACCAGAGCCAGTCCAGACCAGCACCACAATGATGAGAAGCATTAGTCATCGTTTCTAAACTGCTGATAGGCATGGGCAATCTTGAAGATAAACTGGGTTCGGAATTGGTTCAGGTTCATTGTTGCTGATGTAGTTTGCCATTAACAGGCAATTTTCCTAGAATGGAGAAAGCATAAAGCATACATTTTCTGGGGAATTAAATTACTCTAAATGTTTGAAAAGTGTCATTTTTGGCATTTCATTTAATATGCCAGAAGCCCATTGTCAAGGCAGCTATTAATTTAGTTGACATTATTTTCATATTCCGGGATTGATTTAAAACTTTTAGACTTGATTAGCGTTTTTGAACTGTGGGGGCATGGGCTGGCTTTTATTCAACCCATTTTGAGTTCAAATGGATCGGTACTGTATGAAAATGTGCAGAAAATTGCTATGCTAATCATGGTATATCAAGCTAAGAAATCCAGAGCAGAAGAATGGCTTTCTTGGTTGAAATGACTAATTAAATGTATTCTTCAAAGCCTGCACATATGTTTTTGTTGTTGGTGGGGGTTTTTTGTTTTTGTTTTGTTTTTTTTAAATCCAGGATAGCTGGAAAGATCAGTACCATTTTAAAGACTGAAATTATGCAGGCTTTAAGTATTTTATGTAGACCAGTGCCTTTTGGTTTTTTGTGCCAGGTTTCGTTTTAAGATGAAGATATATGTGGTTA
>NW_017729032.1:218985840-218987335 GCF_001723915.1 Gavialis gangeticus
GTTTTGTTTTTTGTTTTGTTTTGTTTTTGACGTTGGCAGACCAGTGTTTTTCCAACTTTTATTCTCAAAATCTGCAGTAGCCCTTGATAAAAGATGGGCTCTTCATGAGTTTGTTGGCATAACCCTTAGCCCATTGAAATCCAACAACAAAGTCCTCGTCAGCTTCAGTGAGGTAGGGTCAGGCAAATAGGATTTGATCATGCAGCGCTGAGGTCAGTGGGAGTTTTGCTGTTGGCTTTTAGGATGGCAGGTCCAGGCCGACCGGTCTTTCTTATCAGAGCCATTGCATATCCCCACTTGTTGAGAGAGCTTTGCACCTAGCAGCAAGAGATCCATTTCATGGTGCCCTTTAATTGTGGCTCTGGTTTGTTAGTCCGTGTTGGTTCTTTGCTATCATATGAAAATTCATGGTGCAAGAAAAAGAGGTCCCAGGTAGACCAGGCACTCTCAAAATGAAATACGAGTTCTTCAACCATTTTGTTTTTTGACAAATTGAGTAAAAGTTTGAAAGTTAATTTTAACTGCAGACAAGTGAAGCAGGAAAACCTTTCACAACAAGAGGTGTGAGTCTTAATCATTATGTCTCTGTTGAAATGCCTCCCTCAGTCTTGCAGTATAACAAAATAATGCTGTGTGGCATGTTTCAGTAAGTTTTATGGAGCAGTAATTCATTGGTAGATGAGAGGAATACATTGTTTATATTAATATCCTAGCATGAGATTGTTAAGATCAAAATACAGAGCCCTGAAAATGGGATGAACATAGCTGTGCTGCAGAGAGTTCAAAAACAGAGGGGAAAGGAAAACTTACAGTTAATGCATAAATGCTTGTTTTAATCGCATTTCATATGAAATCTCACATAAAACTTGGAGGTTTCTAGAGCCAAAATGTGGTTCCTCTCTTTCTTGTAAATACCTAGCATTGACTGCAAATCCTAATTGAATCATAAACAAACATGAAAATCTTTCTCATCTTGCTCAGCAGGCTTGTTCTCTGCTGCTTGTTTTGTTTCTCTCTGTGGGATGGTGTCAAAAGACTTTAGGAAGAGGGAGCATTCATAATGTATAACAGAACTGTTTTTTCCTTCCAGGAGGAAGTTGTTTTAATTTTGTGTACAAAACTTCCATAAAGGATTCCTTGCAAATGTGGTGAAAAATGTATACTGTAGGTGGCTTGAAAGGCTTGTAGAAAACCTAGTATCAAACTGATGTCGTCTTTATACATTTTATATAACTGTTTTTAGGAACTTTTGGATATGATTTCAGTAAGATTCTTTCTTTTTTTTTATAGTGTATGAATGAGAGAAACTTTAGCCCCCGGAATTCTCTCTCGTGTTTTAACCTGAAAATCATGGCTAACATACTGAAGGAGCTTTAAAATCAAAAGGTTTTGAAAAGCAAGTTGCAATCCAAGCTCTAACCTGTGTGACAACACCATGTGCATTCTGCAGTTGTGTGAAGTGTCTGCATTTTGTGATTTTTTTTTTTTTTTTTTT
>NW_017729032.1:218987473-218993331 GCF_001723915.1 Gavialis gangeticus
GTTTTTTTTTTTTTTTTTTTTTTGGCTCATTCAGGGGTGATAAAATTACCATGCTATCATTAGCCATTGAAGGTTCTAGTTTTGTTGAATCCTTACCCACAGTCCTCTGTTAACATTTTTAACACCATTTGTGCTGCCAGTATGGTTGAGGCATGTCTATACCACCGTGCCCTTCCTCTCAGGGTTTCCTGCCATTGCTGATAATGATGTGGGAGTGTAACCTGGGTGCCTACTGTCCAGAAGATGATCAGTATTCTAACTGCTGTGCTGCCTAAATGTAGTAAGAATGAGTTTGTGTGAGTTGATGGTTAAGTTGTCTTGTATGCACTCATGCGCTTTATCATAGCTCCACTGGGAGAGCTGTATGGGTAGTAGTAGCTTGGGAAATTTTAGGAAAACGAAACTATTGCTGACAGCAGAGGTAGAGTCACAGGCCAAGCTGTGAAAATAGAGTAGTATGTGCCTCTAAATCTACCTGGGGTATGGATTACTTGCATCTAGCATGTGAGTAATGGCCAACCAGTGTAGAAGCTGTTCCAGATGGAAATGTTTAAACAGAATTTGCTTACCCGTGTAGAAGCCCATGTGTGGAAGTGTTGTCATTGAGGCCCCAGCACAAGATTGTTTAATGATGCAGTGGGATCTGATCCCAAAAATCACATCTCCTACTGTGACACATGTGCGTGGAATTGGAGATCAGATTCTAGTAGCACCATTACTACCTGCCAGTGTGTGGGTTCCTCCATACCAGGCATCTTGGCCAGAGCTGTCTTGGGGTTTAAAGTCCCTGCTGGGAGCCTCTGCTCCCCTGTGCCAGGCAGCTTGGTCAGAGCTGGCATAAGGTTCAAGTCCCTGGTTGGGGAAGCCTGCTGGGTTCCTCCCCTCTGTCCCAGCCTCTAGCCAGGCCAACAGTCAGCTTCCTGTTGGTTTCAGCCCCAGGAGCTGGATGCAGACTTGGGAGGGATCCCAGGGCTGAAATGACCAATCAGCTCATTGTCTGCATCAGCCCTGGGACCACATAGGAACCCTTGGGCACTCTGGTATGATCCTGGGGCTGGGGAAGCTGTCAACCAAGCCATGCCACGCAGCCAGCATCAGGGTGTACAGTAGAGACTCTGCCATATATTCAATTTAAGGGGCTATGGAAACCAGCCACACAATTATTACATTTCATGGATTATTTTTGTGGCTGATTTCATATTTTATTGCACCATTAGTTGTCTTGCCTGTGTGGCCAGGTTACTATTTAAGATCAATCAACAAGCTAATTGAGTGTTGCAGGCTAGTTAAGTGTATCATCTGCCAGGGCCCAGAGTCTGAGTCAGTATGTCAACTTCTGTATCTATAGAATGTTTTTGTAGTAGCAGGAGTAGAGGGCTATTTTTAGCTGAAAAGTTACTCTGCAACTTTATTTTTCTTTCCAAACCACGTGGAACTCGTGGGCTCAGTTCCATGAATTTACACAAGGAAATCTCTTGTGCAGTTTAATGGGACACTTTCTGAAGCGCTGAATCAATGTTCTTTTTAAAATTGTCTGTATGTAACAGATTTTTTTACTTTGGTATCAGTACACAGAGTACCAGCGGTACTGTTCAGGCATTTCTTGG
This sequence comes from Gavialis gangeticus, assembly GCF_001723915.1. Classification (NCBI taxonomy): domain Eukaryota; kingdom Metazoa; phylum Chordata; order Crocodylia; family Gavialidae; genus Gavialis; species Gavialis gangeticus. Next base: position 218,989,081 of record NW_017729032.1, read on the forward strand.
CAAGACTCATTTGCTTACTAGGCTGATGGCCTTGTGCAAAGTGATGCCAAAGAGCTAGTGCTGAAGAGATCTCTGCATAGGCTGGAATTCAGATACATGTCTGGGGTAGAAGAGTGAGTAGAATCTAGAGCAGCAATTCCCAATATGTGGTACAGGTACCACAAGTGGTACACAGGCAATCTATCTGTGGTATGCGTTAACAGATTAATTATAATTACTTTTATATGACAAACATTTGCTGGTGGTACTTAAGGTTGAATCATCTTAAATTGGTGGTGCACAATCTCTAATAGTTTGGGAACCGCTGATCTAGAGCATTGGCTGTGCTACTCTCCGAACTATTCTTGCAGGTTCACAGAACGACATTCATCCATTGTCATTTAAAATGGATGTTCTGAGCATATATAGATATCCTCTCCACATACCATGTTTCACCTGGTAGTATGAAGTAATGCCAGAAAGTCAGCAGTGATGATATGGAGATATAAAGACCTGTTTAGGTTGCATGTGGAGGCATGGGATACTAACTAGTAGCTTCAGATTGATGGGTTGGGCTGCTGGGGGGGCGGGGGAGGCAGAGTGATGATTGGAGACCTGGAAAAGGGGAAAAACGGGGAAAATGTAGATCTTGAGCTCCATATTTTTTAAATATAATGAGCACCAGCTGGCTTTTTGAATAATAAACTCTGCCCACCTTGTTTTTATTTTAGCAGGATGCACAGAATTGTACGTACAAATCCTGTTCCTTCATTTGCCCTGTTGCGTAGCTGCTGTAGGAAGTGCTAAAATATTTTTGTAGCAGTTGTTTCAGACCCCCTCACATATCTCATTCTATAACTGATTCCAGTAAGCTTTTGAAAATCACATTTCATAACTTTCACAGATGGGCTGCAAACAACTCTCTCTGGCAATGTAACTGAATAGCTCTAATTTAAGCTGGAGCTTGGGGGGAAAGAAAATGGGGAGAGAGAAGGGGACGAGGAAGAAACTCCTTGTATCCACTTCCCAGATGAGAATTGTCTAGGTTAGATTAATCATTTGTGTTAACTTGTGGGCAGGTGAAGGTATATTAAGAATTTGCTCCAGGCGCTTGCACATTTCATATGAGACAAAAGACACCTGGGAGTTTCACACCCTGAAGTGTAATTCCATTAAGAAGTGAATATGTGAAAGGATGGGGTGCCCAAGCAGAAGTAATTTCTGCTTCACATTGATGTGTGCTTTACTGACCTCCAAGGCAAAAGTTAGGCTGGGACATGCTGGGAACAATGGGACTTTTTAAAATGGTCAGGCTGGGGATATCAAATAATTACAAGACAAATTTCACTCATGTTTAGTTGCACTGAAGGCTCACTGACTGTATGCTAGCTACTATGAACAAAAATTGGTTTTAGGAATTATGAGAGGCCATCCTGAGCTGATACCTTTTTGTTGCAGAGATTGTGAAAATTCAACAATAATTCACTAATTACATATGGTAAACTCCATCTTGTCATAAGTGAGTCAGCAAAGAGATTAATCTAAGAACCTGAATTAAGTTTGCTATCCTGTGGTGTTTCGATATGAATAATATTGATAAAAGAAATTGGGGCTGTGCAAAGCTTTGGTCACTGATTCAATTCGATGGAGGTTTTGCCCGATTCGTCGGCCGAATCTCTGAATCTGAATAAAGTCAGAAGACCCTTTAATCTCTCCAAATCTAATTGGAACCCTCCGAATTGATTCAGAGAGATTCAATGATTCGAACATAGACACAGGTTTAAATGTTTTTTCTACATACCTCAAGGTACCAGGAGGCTTGTGAACACTGAGATGGTGGGGTGGATGGAGCATCCCATGGGGGGGGGGGTAGTTCCCAGTGCGCCCGGCAGCAGACTTGGAAGTGGACCAGAAGCACGTCCGGGCCACTTCTGATGTGGAGTGTGTGGGGGACCCTCCCCTGCCCCCCCAGCTTGGCAACTGGTGCCTCCTGGGTTGGGGGGGTGCACCTGGTGTCCCCCCACAGCTGATCGATGAGCTGGGGGGGCATAGAGGGGGTCTGTCACCAAGCACGTGGGGCCCCCCTGCACTCCTGTGGGATGCTCCATCCATCCCAGCATCTCGGTGTTCACAAGCCATGCCTGGTACTTTGAGGTATGTAGAAAAAACATTTAAAGCTGTGTCTGAATCGCTGATTCTGTGAATCGGCATCGCATCTTCAGATTTGGATTCAGCCAAATTGAATTGGGACAGTGAGCCAAATCAACTAATCGAATCACTGCCCCTGATACGAGCCAAATCTGAATCGAATACGGCCTGTTTCACACACCCCTAAAAGATACTTTTCTACAGTCATGCTGTAACCTGTACTATAACCTGAGAGATATTAGTGAGTGGAGAGAGGAGAGGTAGTTAGCCACGTTAGTCTGAAATTAGGCAGAAGGCAGGACAGGGTGGCACCTTTATAGACTGGTTCAGAGGCTTAAGATTTTGTAGGCTACTATCTATTTTGTTAGATGCCATTCATAACCACCTGACAGAGTAGGCTGTGGCCTACAAAAGCTCATAATTGTCTAAGCAAATTGGTCTAAAAGGGTACCAACCTGCCCCACCTCCTGAGAGAGATTACAGAATTGTTTCTTTTTTTTTCCTCTTTTCTTTCATTTACTGTATAGTTCCCCTTTCCTTTGCTCTTATTTCCTATTCCGTCTTTCCTGTATCCTCTAGAAATGCTCCATACTGCCAGGGCTACATGTATGCTAATGAAATGAGCACAAGACACAAAATCAGGAGACCTGGGGTATTAATTATTGTGTGCATGTGAGTAATACTCATTAACTTGGAGCAAACTATATAAAATGAGGTAACTAGTTTAAACTTCATTGCTAGTTTGCTGTTAGACCTGTAGCAAGTTATTTAGAGTTAAATTGTCAAAGGGAACATCCAGTTTAGGAGGCCTCTGTTGTAGTGCCGAGACCCAGAGGCCATTAGATGCCTTGCATTTTTCTACGTGAAGTGAGTTGGAGTGGGGACATGCTCAATACCTTAGAGTCAGGCCCTGTTTTTTTATGATGAGCATCCTCAGAACAGATGTCCAGACTTGGAGATCATGCATGAAAGACTTTGCCTTGTTTTCTCTAACTCAGCTTCTGCCGCTATAGAATTCTATCACTTGGACACTGTTGTAAAGCATTTTATAAAGTATGTGAAAGTGTGATGCAAGTGCAAAGGGGTGGTATCAGAAATGGTGAAGATGCTACAGTCTGTTTTTTCATACATACAGTGCTGCAGGTTATTCAAACTCTTACAAGGAGCAAAATATTTTAAAACTTCAAGCATAACTCCTGAATTTCTTCGTCGGGGAATTATTAGCCAAGCAATTTCAAATTTATGCAGTGAATGAAATGGATATTCTGTAGACATTTGCCAAGCATCTAATAACTTTAATTGTAAATGATGTGTACAACATGCCAAAGGTAATTTTATTTAAAAATTACTGTGTTTTGAACAGTAAGAAAGTCTTGTGTCTCTTACCCGGCACAGCTGGTGGTAGTTCTGTATTACCATATTTACTCAAATACAAGATGAGTTCCTCCCCCTCAATTGGCAAACAGGACTTCCTATGAGAGCCTCATAGTTAGCTTCCTAGTGGCCAGCTTCCAGTGGGAGGATCTTGGCTACATGCTAACTTTATGGAAATGGAAGATTCCTCCCCAGCTTGTCCTCAGCTGTATGGCTGCAGAAACAAGTGAAACTCGGGGGTGTCTGAACCCCAGATCTTCAGGCCTGCACATAGGATGCCTGACAAAGGATATGGAAGTATGTGAAGCCCCAGGGTGGGGTAGAGGATGCTTGTTGGTAGCAGGGCCACATATGGTTCTTGGATCATTGAAACGGATTTGTACCTGATCTGGCTAATTTGACTGGGGACATGAAAACGTTTCTGTAAAAAAAAAACCCAAACAAAGAACCCCACAAACATATAAGTAGGTGCCAAAATGCTGCTCAAAAGTGTGTTCTTGGAGTATCTGTGCTAAAAGTTGCAGTGGTTTCATAAAAGGTAAAATGCATTAATTCTGGATGAACGAAGCCTATGGGTACTATTTGCAAATTAGTATAGGTAGGTTTATTTCAAGGTCATCATTTTTAGGTTTGCTTCTCGCTTCCATGTGCTCAGGGAGATCAGGGTCTGACAGTAAGGAGAGGGGAAGCAGAGAGCAAAGGGGCTACCTGACCCCCCCCCCCCCCCCCTTTTTTTTTTTTTTTTTTAGA
>NW_017729032.1:218998331-218999989 GCF_001723915.1 Gavialis gangeticus
CCCTGCCCCCCCCCCCCCCCGATTTATTTTTCTCTGCTGTAGCAGTGGGGGAGTGGAGTGGGGGACAAATTCAAGGCAAATCTTTAATAATTGCATTGTATATCTGGAAAATACATTTTCCATATATGGAATCTAATTACTGGGAAGTCATCTTATAATCAGGGTCATCTATTCAAGTAAATACAGTAGTTGTAATCCAGGCAAAGACGGACACTACCCATATTACAGATCTAAATCTGACCTGGTTGTGTTTGTAAAATCACCAGCCCCTGCATATCTATTAGCCTTTTTGTCATTTGAAAAACCCTTTTGACTTTCTGATGTACTGTCTCATTGTTGCTGGTTTTGCTGCTGCTGTGTATTTCTTAACTTTTCAAACTGCCTTTTTTTTTCCCTACCCTAGGATTTGTTGAGAGGACACAAACAAAATAATAAAGGAAACAAGCTAATATCCTCTTATATGTATATGTTAAGCTTGAACCTTTTATTTCCATTTTAAATGCTTTCCTTCAGCATTTATCACTTCCAGAACTGAGCACCTAAAAAATTACTACTGTTGTGTTCCAATTTATTTTGTGGCAATGCCCAAATTCTCCTGCTGGGATCAGACCTAGTTATATTATATGTTGTACACATACCTAGGAGCATGGTCTCTGCCTTAAGTGCTTACAATCTAGAGACTATAAATCAGGTAAGTTGGGGAAAGGTGTGCCCCAAAGGAAGTATGGGAATGATAGGCATAAGCAATAGCTATTCTCAGGGACAGAAAGGTTAAGTAACTTGCCTGAGTTCAGGTGGGGAGTCTGGCAGATCCTGGAACAACCCAGATCTGAGATTGTAGAATACTTTAACCATGAAAACAACCATCCTTATTTTTCTCAGGGTGGAGATTGCACTTTCCTCAAGTCATGTGATGTTTAAAAGTAAAATTAGACCGTTGCTGTTGTAAGAGGTATCTGCAGCAGGGGTTGCAGGGCATGGGAGGTCACCTTTTCAAGGCCCAGTGGCAAGGATCTGTTTTTGGCCCCTACCCTTTGGACAACTGCAGGAAAAAAATAAAATGATGTGTAATGTAGTATATAGCAGGGACTGGCTCATGGCCTAACTCTGTGAACATAAGCAATAGAAACTGCACTATTAAAAAACAAAAAGACAGCTTTGCTGAAAGACTCTGGGACAGAATACAGTAGTGAACACAAGAGTCAACACCGCATCAAAGCAATAAAAACAAAGCTGGTGGGGCCAATATCCTTTCTATATTTTCTCTGTTCAGACAAATTAGTTCTAATGTTTTGTAGCGTCTGGATAGTATATTGGTAATGTAGCATTTTTGCGGGGAGTGCCAGCTTTGTAGTATTTCATCAAAGGAGGAACAGTCAGTAAGTATTGCAAGCCCATGTGCTTTTTAATATTTTTTTCAAACTATAAATCATGATATTTAGGGTGATTTTTTTTTTTAAACATTAAAAAAAAAAGAAAAAAAAAGGGCTGTTTCTAGCCCTTGTTGCAGAGAAAAACCTTTCACCTGAATGCACTATAAAGGTTCAAAAACCAGAAGTGAAGAAAAAGAACACTAATGGTTGATTTTTTTTTTTTTTTTTTTTTTTTTTTTAAAAAAAAAAAAAAAAAAGGAGTTTTTTTTTTTTTTTTTTTTTTTT
>NW_017729032.1:219000114-219004481 GCF_001723915.1 Gavialis gangeticus
TTTTTGGGACCTCTTTGGGATGGGATTGTGTGTGTGTGTGTGTGTGTGTGTGTACAAGCCTTTTAATATACTATATGTAAAAGGTTTGGGCCCAGTACCATGTGCCCTTGATACCCCCTTTCTTTCTTATTGAAATAGATGTTAATGCTGGGAAGTCAGCTAATTAAGTGCCAAATGTCTGTGAAGTGCAGTGATTCCGAAGGGGTGTGCTGGAGAGCCAGGAAAGTGTGCCATAAGATCCCTGTATTTGATGATGAGGTAAATTCTCTCCTCCTGTCTTAGGGCCAGGAGGATGGGCCCCAGGGGAGGTTGCTGGCTTCTGAGACCCTGCAAGAACAGCAGCAGGGACTGCCCTTGCCCTTTTAGGTAAGGACCAGGGGTCAGTGGGGCCATTCACTGAAAAGAGTAGGCCATGGGAAGGTGAGGTCCTGCCCCCACTACCCCTTAAGTGGCACCAGCTGGATCAGTGATTCTCAGTTCTTTTAGCCTCAAGGTCCTGTTCCATATCTTTTCTTAATTTAGATCCATCTCAGTGATTTTCAGCGGGGGTGCTGTGAAATTTGGAAAAGTTAGGCAGCGTTTTTGGACGGTACATTTCATCACTGGTATGCTTTTGTTGGACAGGGGAATGGAGTATGTTTATATGGCTTGAACACCTCCCCACCCCTTCCCAATATCCCATTCCCCATAACTTTTCTGAATTTCACAGCACCCTACTTATGTTCTGGATTCAAATTGGTGACGCACTTCATTCTTATACCCAAAAAGGTTTATATATAATTGTGTTTCAACTATCAAAAGTTTGGGAAACACTGGTCTATGGTAGTGCCTCAGACCAGTTCTCACAGTTGTGCTCCTCCAGTAAGTAAAATTGTGCTGATGTTTAAACATTCAGAGAATTAGGACCTGTATTTTGGATAACATGTAATTATTAGGAGAAATTAAAAAAAATACTGTGGTCAACTGTGCGTATTTTAGGAGGTTAAAAATAGGGTGCTTAATATATTTAAATATATATTTTGATGGTTTAAACATGAGAAAGTAATGGTTTTCTTGCAGTGCTCGTTTAGAAGGGCATACTGTTAGAGGTAGACTTGTCAAGTGTTTTAGGAAAATGTATCATTTAGGGAGAGATTACTTAAAAAACCTACCAGTTCTGAAAGAAAGTAATTTTAATAGAGTGTCATTAGTGTGCATAGTTTCATAGATGATAAAGAAGAGAAAATCTGTCTCTCGGAGGTCTTGCAGTATAAAGTAGAGGTGCACCAATATATCGGTCCATATTGTATTGGCACCAATAAAAGGAAAATTGACATTATGGGCAATCGGCTTTTTTTGGCTGATATGGCTGATAATGTCATCGATAAGTGCCACGTGCATGTGTGCAGCTGGCAGGAGGGGGTTATTCTGCCGGACGCTGCCCCGAGTGCAGACAAGCGGCAGCTGCGGCTGGGCTGGGCGGACCTGACTGCAGTGCCTTGGGGGCAGAGTGGGGAATAACACTGCTTCCTGCCCCTGCTTCCCCCTGCCCCCGCCCAGCTGCTGGAGCAGTGAGGGGAGAGCTATTGTGATGGGCAGCAGCCCCTGTCTCTGTTTCCCCAAATGTGAGCCTCTTCCTTGCGGGGGATGCACTGTGGGGCTGGCAGAGCTGCGGCAGTGCTGCAGGGGGCTTGCAGGGCTCTGGCCTGCTCCGGACGCCAGTGCTGCTGCATGCAGCCTGCCGCAGCTCTCCCTGCCCTGCGCCTCAGTGCCCCTGCTGGGAAGAGGCTAGCACTCCCCAGCAGTATGACAGGGGCTGCTGCCCCCAACAAGGGGCAGGGGCATGGCCAGACAGGGTCCTGGGGGATGGGAAGGGGCAGGGGTGGGGGTTATTCCTCCTCCCTCCAGCGTCTGGTGGAGGGGATAGCAGGGGCTTATTTTGTCACAGAGTGAGCACAGTAGTGACAGTGGGCAGACCCAGCTACCAGTGGGGGTAGAGGGGAGACTGTCTTCCCTGCCCCCCTGACCTGCTGCTGCTGCAGCGATGGGGGAGTGCCTGGCAGACCCAGCTTGGGTCCCTGCTGCAGGGAGAGAGTGGGGGGAATTAAACCCCTCCCTGGCCATTTTAGCCTGGACTGGCCATGCCCCCCAGCATAGCTTCCCTGTAGTCGAGGGCATGCTGTAGCGCCCCCCGCTCCTGCCTTTAGCAACTGCAGGTACGTGCTTGCAGGTCCTCAGGCCAGAGAGAATGTTTATCCTGTTACAAACTGGTTCAGCCTAGGCAGGTTAGACTAACCTGCAAAGGTTGAATCAGTTCAGGCTCTGGCTTTTTCAATGTCTGTCCCCAGCCCAAGAGCTAAGTCCTCAGGTTTAGCTTTCACTGAGTATGGACCCGTTAACCTCAGAATGTCTGATACATAGTAACTCTTCACCTCCTATTAACGTGGATCTTGTTTGGGATCTATTAAGGCTGTTACTAAAATGGCTTCTTGCTGCCAGTGTGTCTGGCAGGAGAAGGGAATGAGAGATGCCACATCCTTTTGCTTAAATGTGCAGTAATGCTATGTTGTCAAAGCCTTAGTTGATGTAAACTGATGTAGCTCCATTGAAGTCTGTAGAACTATGCAGGTTTGCACCACCTGAGAGTCTGGCTATGATGCTGAATAGTGTAAGGTTACTAGACTGAGATACAATGGGCCTTGGAAATGAAAGCATTAGCTGGTCTCTTTCACGTTGGGACTGGAGAATATCGTGGGTTTGTATCTGCAACATGAGCACACTCTGGGTGAAAATCTGAAGGGGAAAATCATGGACAGTTTCCTTTTTGAAATGTCTGAGATCTTCTGTTTGTCTTTATTAGATACCAAACTTGGGGCCAGACTCTGGTCGTTTACCACTTGTGCAGCTTCAGTTGAATGGATTTGGCCCAGATTGGTGCAGTTCTTATTGCTGCTCAGGGGATGCTCCTAGGGAAATGATTAGCCTTGGTGTTAGCCTTAAAAGATAAAACGCATGCAGTCTTTGAAGCCGAGCTACAATTACAGCTGATGCAATGATAGTGCTTTTATTAGTTATGCCTGCTTGGTAAAGCTACACTGAAATTAAAGTTGGTATATTTTTTCAAAGACTTATGTTTCTCATTTTGTATATGGGAAAGCAGAACAAGGCCCAGTTGTGAAAGGCACGGTATCCATAGTTGTGCATAGAATAGTCCTATGCCCCCACACCCAAAGAAATGGTACTTGCACCAAGGAGATTAAATGGAAGACAAGGGGAAATGTGTAAATGCAGCTTTATATGAACTCTTGGGTCAAGGTCTGCAGTTATACAGCAGCTAATGAACCAGACCTCAAGCCTTGCAACCTTCTTTATGCAACTGCAATATAACTAAAGTATGACTAAAGCCTGTTAAATAAACTAAAGTTGTTAAATTCCGAGGTAAAGGCTTGGATGGGTGGTATCTTAAAAGAAAACTGCTACAAGAGGCAGTATCTTTTGTCTGTAAAGCACAGGTAAAATGACCTGCAAACTGTTTAGGAAATATGACAGTGGGTTATTCTGTCTCCACATAATTTAGCTGTGTAAAACATCAGAGACATGCATGTTGTGAAAGATGAATAGTGAAGTACTTTGACAGATGTTTGGTGCTGAGTACAAAGGTGTGAAAAGGAAGCTGGAGGCTTTGAAGGTTAATTGCAGGGCCTGCCAAGGCCACAACACCCAGATCGGGAGTGGTCATGAAGACAGACAAAATGGTAAATAAATCCATTAGGAAGGGGGTGGGAAATTGTATCTTTAGTGCCGAAATCTCCAGAGGGACAATTTTGGCATAATTATAAAATCCCCATGTAAATTTGGTATGTAGTTAGTCACAAAAAAAGGCCGTAAAGATTTTAGCTGGGGATGGTGCCTTTATTCCTCAGAGTTTGGCTTTCTGTCTGATGGTACCAGCTAAAACTCCAATTTACTATGGACTCAGGGTTTTTTGGAGGGTTTTTAAAAAAAAATTTGTGTGGAGGTTTTCAAGAGGATAAGAATTTGCACCTAATATGCACATGTAACTCTAGTAAGTGATTGTATGGGGCATGCCACATAAAAACTCGTGTATTTTGAGCGTGGGAGGGTTTAAAGCTTTTGGGATATCTGATTGATTCTTCATCTCATTCATACAGGGGTTTTCAACTGGGGATATGCGTACCCCAGTGGGTACTTTTGGAAGGTCCCAGGGGGTATGCAGCAGTGGCACGGAGAAGCCGGTGGCACTTCCAATTTCACTGGCAGCACTTCTGGCTTCCCTGCTGCTGTGTGTGGGACCCTCCCCCCTGTGCATTGACCGGCTGCCGGGGGGGACAGGACCTCCATCTCCCTCTCCCCCCCCCCCCCCCCCC
>NW_017729032.1:219004588-219015862 GCF_001723915.1 Gavialis gangeticus
CCCCCCCCCCCCCCCCCCCCCGATCATTGACCAGCTACCAGGGGTATCCTGACCAAAAAAGGTTGAAAACCCCTGCACTAGTTCATTCCAAAAATGACACTAAAATCGCACCAATTTTTGTATGTTCTTTCTTGAGTGGCTTGATTTTTTTTTTTTCTCTTTTGCTTGGGCTTTCCTTTTTACATAAAGGAGCTTCCAAAACTTATAACTGTAAAAAAAAAAAAAAAAAAAATCAGCTTCCTTGGCCTTTAGTCAAAGATCTCTGAGTTACTTAAAATTGAAAGATTATTGCAGGAGTATTTCCAACCACTCCACAGGATCCTCTTGTTTCTAAATGTTGGCAAGTGAAAGTCATATTCTGTGAAAAAAGGAGGTCTATATTTCACATTTAAAAATTTTTTAATAAAAAAGGCAGTGCAAGAAAAGGATTAAGATGAAGGCTGGGGGTCTGGGATTTATTTTTTACCTCCTCCCTCCTGTGGTACAGCAATGTTACTTGGAAATAATTGCACTGGGTAGATCTTTCCAATCTGTATACTGCTCAAAATTTGATCTATTTTGTAAACAACTCTGCATGATTCTTTTGAGGTTTTTTTCCCCCAAGAAATTCTTATAATTTCTTAATGTGAGGTCAGATGTCAGGTTTGCTATGTGGTTGTGATTAATTTATGCAGTATTTAACATAATCCATGTCATCTGGTTTGATACTTGTGTTTCAACCTTGCAGTATCAGAGGACTCCACAGATCTTATTGGATTTATTCTTCCATAATTTCTGTGATGTGGGAAAGTGGTATTTCTTTTTATTTTATATGTGGTTGAACTCAGTCCCAGAGAGAATAACTGATTTGCCTAACATTCTGTGGCAGGGTGGGACAGTGAATTTGAATCTGATTCCTAACTCAGTGTCTTAACCATAAGGCCCATCCTTTTTTACTCTTCAGAATTAAGTACACTGAGTTTTAGCAGGTAGACTACCTATCTGGGGTCTATCGACAGGAAAGAATTGAGCACAGCATCTGCACATTCAAACTCATGGCTTATAATGGTACTTCTTTTGTATGGCTGTCTTGGAGCAACAATTGTAAGTCTAGTTCAAGGTTAGTTAACCAGTCTAATGCTCTTGAGGAAAGGGAATGCATTTCTGCAGTGTCACCATCAAATTTGTATAGAGGGCAGCGTGTTGTTGTGTGGTCCGTAGTTTGATCAGGATTGCCCCAGTCACATTCTGCAGAACTCCTAATACGCTGTCTGTGCATCAAGTGACTGCAGTGGCCGTGGCGAGTGTGGATCCGATTGAGAACCTTCCGTATTTTTTGTGGAAGGTCAAAACCTGGCGGCTTTGTTGTTGGGTTGGAAATTAGATGTTTGTTCCAAATGGTGGTTTCATTCCCCGCTTTCGTCCAAGCTGCTGGGCTGTCATGTCCTGGAAGGGCTTGCACGTGTGTTCACAGAATATTTGAGACCTCAGAGGTTTAACAATCTGAAGTTTTAAATAGTTTTCTGAAGCTTTTAAGTGACTATACACAGGTTTGAAAAAATGTTTCCAAAGTAGTTGATCTGATAGTTCCCCCACTGCCCTAATATTTTCTCATGTTTGTGGAGCTAAACGACCAGTTCCCAATGCAGAGGAAATAAAGCTGTGGAGCTTGTGGGAAAACCTATATGACGACTGAAAGTCATTTAATCAAATTAATGTAACAGCATGGGACTACTGATGGGAACAAGCTGTTTAACATTACCTAATTTTTTCAATGTTTCAACTTGTTAATTGTCTGAAATCTGGAGTGGTGTTAGCTGTCCCACTGTAAATCATGGATTTCAGAGTTCAGTGTTGCTGGTTAGTTACCTTTGGCAACTAGGCCATGAAACTCTATTGTTTTTACTAGTAGCATTGTTTAAACATTATACTGATTAAACAAAGCATACTTTCTTGAAAGTGTGAGGCATGTAAATTATGTGCTTGATTTGCCTGGAGATACTGTGGTTTCAAGTGCAAATTGAGTGATTATGGAATGAATGACCAAGTTATGCTTCTAGCAGGTCACTTCCATGTGAAAATAGCCATTTTCCTTGGGCAGTCATGAGATCTGCATGCAGATATGCATGCTGTGTTTCAGTATCAGGGCCTAAGCGTGGGTTTTTCCAAAGGGAATGTCTGAAGGCATTCACAGTAAGGACTTGTCTACTCCATACAAACTGAGCTGTTTTAGCTTTTTGGTTGAAGCAATATGAACTGCTGCTTCTGTGCAGCTTTCTATTGCTATCAGGAGGTGGGTCTACATGTTCATTAATGTGCTTTTGCTAATGCATATTAAATTTAGTACCTCCATAGTGAGGTACTAGAAAAAGGCCCATTAGCTTATTTTAATGCTCATTAGCAAAAGCCCACAGTTTTTTGTGATGCTTTAATCTTTAATGCTTGTTAAAATAGGCTAATGTGCATTAAAGAGCACGTGTAGATGCAGCCACTGGTGCCTAATACTAATGCTGGTGTGGCTAGCTTTCATGTGATAATAAGGAGAGACTACATTATACCAGTATGTAGCATCCTTATCCCAGTATCATTACATCCATGTGTGGGGTTATAATGGTATATCTGAATTGGTATCAAACTACACACTTCACTGACATGGTTTTACTGATACAAAAACTGAGTTCTCTAACGTACAGTTATTGTATACCTAAAAGTCCCATTAACCTTCTGGAGTTTTGGGTGTACGTAGTATGTAGACAACTGTTAAAAAGATCCAGTAGTAGTAACAATAATGTCCAAACCTTACATAAAGCTTTACATCTTCAAAGTGCAGAATAAACCTTAGCTGTTTTTCAACATTCAAGGAAAAAATAGGTAGGTATGATGATCCCCATATTATTGATGGAAAAACCTGAAAGAGATTAAAAACTGAGTAGCAAGGGAGAAAGAAAAGGAGAAAAAATTGTATTATTTAAAGTTTTGTGTTGGTGGAAGGGATTAATATTTCATACTCCACTTAAGAGATCCCTCTTCTTTAGATGTTCTTATTAGTCTCTGGTGGAATTAATATTCTAATATGGTTTTGTAGCAATATAATAACTCAAAGTAGAACCAGATTTTTCTTCAAAGTTCAATGTATAAATCTTTTAAATTAAAAATGCTATGAATTTAAATGCTTTTAAGTAAGGTGGGGAAAATCATTCTAATGAAAAACTTTTGTTTTATTGGTCTAAGCCAGAACATTTTAATTTAAAACAAAGATGGGGTTTCTGCCTCTGTGGATTCCTGGTCCTATTTTATTGAACTGAAGTCTTTTTTTTAAATGTCTACTTGTCCTTTTCATCGGAACCACAGTAATCTTGAACTTCTCTCGCAGAGCTCCATTGATCAGTGTGGTCTCAGAAGAGGTTGGTACAAATTCCAGATTCTTATTTAGGGCTTCTCTACATGACAGTCTGTTAGAAGTCAGTGGGGAAGAACCGAGTTAGCTGAGAATGATTCTGTGGCCAGTGTAGTGGGGACTAGTGTTCAGCTTCAGACCGGTTCCAGTGATGATTACTTGATGTTTTGTTGAATGTGATTTTTTTTTTTTAATCTGCTGTGTAAGCATTCAGTTGTGGTCACCTGTCCTTTCTGTAAATTTATTCTTCACAACTGTATTCAAATTCTGGTGTGTAAGTTGGGCGTAAAGGAGAAATGCGTGCAAGTAAAAATTCCTGTTTAAGCCTTATATTAGTAAGCCTTTGCTAAGGGCAGTTTCTCTCTCTCTCTGAGAGTGCCTTAAATATTTGTTTTTGTAGCTATTATGCTCTAGTCCGGGCAATTTATCCCTGAAGTATTGGAATCCCAGCAACACGTGTCTTCTATGCTGATCCCTGCATCGAGTTACTTGATTTATAGGAAATGTAACAAAAAAAAAAATCTATTTTTTAATCTGTAGGTGGGAATTGTTTTTTTTTTGTTTGCTTTTTAATAACAGTGTCCATTAGTGTGGTTATCTGTGCATAAAAACTGATGACAAGACACTGATGTGCCCCAGTTAGGCTTTTACTTAACACAGTTTAAGTAATAATATGAGTAATATCATTGAAATCAGCAGGGAATTTTCTCATTGACTTCTGGGGAGCAGAGTTAAGCCAAGGCCAGGAAGCATTTTTGAAAGTTTCACCTTAATGGGTTTTAAATTACTCCCTCATACATGCATGCTCTGCATTTCTGTGGGGAAAACAAGAAAATAGATTCTATGAAATTTATACAAACATACCAGATTTGACAAGCAATCTGCTACCATCATTTTCCTTTTAGTACTTTCAGTAAAAAGAAGGCTGCTGATGATGTAAAAGTATTCCAGAATACAGTCTTAGAATAAATTGACATTCTAACCCATAGCTGCACCTTTCTCCTTTGAACTGCTTTATCCGTTATGGTAACTTTTTCTGAATTCTTGTTATATTGACAAAGAAGTGTCAGGCTACATTTCCTGAAAGCAAAGGAATGAATGATGTCTTTTTCTTTTGATTGTTCCTGAAACTGGTTATGGGCCACTTTTTTCCAAACATTATTCCGATAGGCTTAAAAAAGCTTTTGCAAGTATTGCTCATTTGTTAAGACAAGCTTACCACTCATTTCCTTAGGAAAAAAAAAAAGGGAAAGAAAAAAAGGGGGCTGGAAAGCAGGTTTTAAGGAAGTGGATCAAAAATGAAGCCATTATGTTAAACATAAATATGAAAAATGTGTATTGTACCTTCCTCTCTGAATAAATATTTTGACATGTAACATAAAGTAATATTGTAGAAACAGAATTTTATTAATGTCACTGAACTACCTGCAACTGTCTCATCTTCCCTTGTGCAATCTTTCTGTAGTGTTTCAAGTTCTGTCTGGCAGTGTTATGGTAATTCGTTTAGCTTCTTACCCCTCTATGATATTTCAAATCCTGTTATTTCCCTTCTTAGTGCATGAGCACTTATGTTAATTTTACCCTCAGGCATATCACTGTGCATCAAATTAACCAGTGGATTCTATACATGACTCCAAAATAAGGGTTTCTGTTATTCTGTAGAGGAGGCATTATTTTCTAAATAAACTGCATTAAATTATCCTTTTATAGATTGTTGCCATACTGCATCACTGAATGACATATTGTCCTTCCCACTGAAACATCAGAGAGAAGATAGAAACCATTTTTACATTTGCTGTGTACACACTTATGCTTAGTGTCGTGTATAAATTGCAAGACAAAACCGGAATAAACGAGAACTTGATATTTACTGTCATTCTAGCAGAGACATGAAGAATCCATTAACACCTTTAGCCAATGATTCCTTTATCCAACATATAAACAAACGCTTTCACACATTTTTTTTTTTCCTCTTTCAGCTACACATTCAGATTTGACTTGCAACATGTTTCCTTGGGCAATATGAAAGCTTTTAACAAAGACCTCTGACTGATTTGCTCATTTTGGTGAGGGAAAAGTTGTTTTCTTTATAAAATGGAAGGTTATTTTCAATAAATTTTGCAAAAGTTTATCAAGTTGAAGTGGTCTGTGCGAGTCTGTGACAAACTTCACAAATTGTAGTGGAAAAGTTTCTTGTGAATGTGACTATATGTTCCCATGCAGGTTTCCGAAAAGTACAAAATGGGTTCAGACATGTTTAAGCCTGGATAAAAAGTGATAATAGAATTTCTTCATCCATTCCCACAGCTGGGTGTAGATAAGACACACCAAGCTTAATATTAGGTTTCTTTTGTTTGTAACCTCTTTCCCATCGGGACTACTGAGTACTCCCCATGTTGAAACCCATAACACTTTTGTTTGAAAGTGCTCTACCCAGAAGATCTGCAGCTGTAGAGTAGATACAACTCTCTTTTTTGCTTTGTTGTTTTGATTCTTTGCTGACTAGCCACCTTAGCAATTCAGCATTCATTAATAAGAAATTTAAACAATGAATTCATAAAAACTCACTACTTCTGTTTGGCCAGCAACATGAAGCAACTTTCCCACCTCAAAAGTAAGATAGATAAACATATTGTAAAAACACTGTAAATTTTTGGCTAGCTGCATGTTCTTACTTGACTCCATTCTGCTATTCAAGAAAACAACATGTTTTTTTTTATGCTGACAGAATCTGACATGTTGGGTTCTGAGTCAAAATACTTCAAACTTTTGTTATATTTCCTTTTTTATATGTATAATTGTGTTTGTGTTTAAGCATGCAACAGCAGTGTCTTTATTATTTCCTTGAAAACACATATACAAATATAAATAGAAAACCGCCCCCTAAATAACTCCATTGAAGAGAAGTGCCAAGAAATTATATTGTCCTCATTGAAAGGAAAATAATTGGGGGAAAAAGCGAATACCAAAAATAGGGAAGAATTAAAAAAAAGTAAATGAAGTTGTAGTATGTTTAATATTTTATCTCTTGTCAGGTAAGGGCCCCAGGAGATGTTGATCCTATCTCCCAGTCTACCATAAACTTGTATAAATCTGGGGTAGGGGGAAACCTTACCTATGGGGTACCCTCTTTTTTCATCTGTTAAATAGGGATGACAGTGTCTCTCTACCTCTCATGGATATTGGGTGAATAAATTATTTAATAATTTTGAGGTCTCCAGACCCCAAATGTGATCAGAGGCCATACAATTAGCTAGACTGAATGAAGAATTGTAGAGAATTGGTAAAAATTCTCAGCAAAACTGTTTGCCAAAGTGGCGGCTAAATATATGCGAATCCATACCCTGGCATAAAAGGTCGCAGGGATTTACTGGGAATCAGTTGTTTTATGGCAGTGGCTCTCAACTTTTTTAGAGTGGAGACACCCCTCATTAGACTTGAAGGACCCCTTGGAAAATGTTAGCTCTTAGTTTTCTCTTGTGTTTTGACTATGGAAAAATAATAGAGTAATTTTTCTGTTGCAAAGAACTTGGAAAGACTGCAATGTGGCAGAATATTTTTAACACCTGTTTGAAATCTCTGAAATAGGTAACAGCTATTTGAAATCTCAGGGCTGCTGTAGATGGGCAGGGAGCCTGCTCCAACATGCTGGATTTCCAGCATGTTGGAGAAGACTCGATTAATCGAGTCTGTTGTTTATTAATCAAGTCTGCTGGAGCATGGAAATTGATGCGCTCTGGCAGCATCCCGTGTCATGTGTATCAGCGTCCTCGTGCTGAAAAAATGTTGGTGGAGTGCTTTGAAATAAAACACGTTTGAGCTTTAGTTCAAAGCATCCTGCTGCCATTTTTTTTTCAGCGCAGGGTCACTGATACACATGACATGTTATCTTGTGAATCATGTTTGCACACATAACCGTGCTAACGTTGTGTGGCACCCCATGGCATCCTTGAAAGGATCTCTGGCACCCTGGTTGAGAATCACTGCTCTGTGGTAAGTGTTCAGTGGCATTCTTATACATTTTATGGGATAGAAGTTAAATTGTAGTAATTTATCCCTGTTTCTCAGAGGGCTAAGCTGCTGTAGTTTAGGTTTCACTTACCTTGGGGTAAGAGCACACTCAAGGACAGTTTCTGTGGAGTAGCTGACATGCAGTCAATTCCCACTTCCTGTTATCGCTCAGTAAATTGTTCATGTATACATACTTTCAGTTGGGATCCTAACATATAGCACCCTGGCCCTGTGGATCCAGCCTGGGAGGAGCCCCCCGCAGTCTGGATCTGGCCCAGGGCCTGGGTTGTTTGACCAGCTTGCCTTAAGTGTTTACAAGATTGGGTGAGTGGTAAACATTTTATATTTCCTCTCATTTCTTTGTCAGTTCTTTCTTTTTCTTTTCTTTTTCAACACTGGCCCCAATGTTCTTTAAAGATGTTGGTCATACACAATATCTACTGACTGCAAAAGAAGTGGTGGGTGCTGACTACCTCCTGAGGATTAGGTTTCATATAGGCTTTGATACCACTTAAGATTTTAAATGAGAAGTTGTAGTATTGTCAGTCCCAAATGTTTAGAAGCCATGAGTCAGCTCTCAAAAAGTCAACAGGAAGGGGGAATGTCTCCTTCCTCCCCCTCTTCCCTTCCTCCCTGGTAAATCTCTGTTTGGCTTCTTGTGACTAAGCCATTAGGGTTCATAATTTCCAGCTTTTTCTCTGCAACTGTGCTGCTAGAACTTCTTATTTGTAGTTATCAAAGCTGAGATCCTTTATGTAGTCCTTGACTCCAAGATCAGGTTCTTTAAGAAAAACCTGAATATCCAGCAGATTTTGATATAGTTGCAAGATGGTTGAAACTGAGAGATCTGCATAAAATTGAGTTTTCTGTTTACAGAAGGTAGACCTAATTTACTCCATATTCTCTCTGCCCCATATTCTCTCTCTCTCTCTCTCACAGTAACTCATATTTGTCTGAAGAAGGATGATCTCTAGAGTTAAATCAAAATAGTTGTGTATAGTTTTGGGACAAATGGCTTGTTAAACTTATTTTTGTTGTCACCTAAGTGTAATGTCAAAAAGCATTAAATCTTTGTTTACCAATAAGAAGATTCTGCTCTCTTATTCTTCTTGATCCCAGGTAATCACTGTAACTATTCACAAAGTAGCACTTATTTTAAGAAAATGTAGCAAAATGTGGCCCCCTATTACTTCTCTAGCTGTTATTATAAGGTAATTGTATTTTAATTGTACTGTAATTTAAAACTGCTGCAGAAATTTCTAGTTAAAATGGCATGCTGCTTGTGATGACGTGTCTCAGTAAATACCTAGTTTTACTGAATGATGTCCCATGTATTAGTGGATGGCAAAAGTTTTGAGATGGCTATAGGAGGAACAGCATCCTTGTTTTAAGGGTGAAATGATTTCAGATTTTAATTAATCATGTAACAGGCGTGTATGTTGTAGCCATGTTGGTCAAAGGACATGGACAGACGAGGTTATTTGGGTGAATCCGATGTCTTTTATTAGACCAACTCATGGTAAAGCATTCTCTAGCTACATATGTATTTCAGTTTTTATGCTGACATTAATAGTTAACCCTTTAAAGGTTTCTAAGTCTAAGACTTCAGGCAACAGAAATCCTATGAATTTTCTGCCCGTCTCACAAATATAAATCTCCGGTTTGACAAACAAACAAACAGCATAAATCCCTGCAGAAAGTAGCAGTTAATGGAGCTGTTGTTTGCTACACCAAAGACTGTATAAATGTTAGTAGTTAATTGCAGTCCTCCAAATGTCACCCAGAGGGTGGTAAAGTGGGTGCTCGGGCTTGTTAAGTACTTTGAAATGTAAAGATTTTTTATTCCTGTGGCCTGAAGCAGAGTGTTCTCTTCCAAGCTTAAAGCAATGACAACATTTTCCATAGAGGAACAACACAGTTCAGTTGCTTTTTGGCTGTTTTATCTAAAAGTATTGGCTGCAGGAATTGGCTGTGGTAGAAGAGGATGCTAGGTGAGCTGTTAACATGGGTTTATTAAACTTGTAGCAAATAGGATTTGTTTGAAGCATAACATTGTGTATCTATGTTTTGGTTGGGAGTTTGAAGAAAAAAGGATAGTTATACTTTTGAGAGGAAGTTTTTGTGGAATTCAGAATAATGGTTCCCTTTTCTCTGATCCCCTTTGTGATTTTTGGTGTGGAAATATTTGAGGGAGGTGGAGAGAAGGAAGAGGAAGAAAGACCAACTACTTGATTTGAAGAATTTCCAGTTGCAAGCCAGTTAGTAATCAGAAAAGCTGACCTAACATTTCTTGTGACTTCAAACCACATTACCTTTTCTGGGGGCCAATACAAAGCCTGTTGAAGTTCATTTCCATTAAATTCACTGTGTGCTGGATTAGGCCTAGAAAGAATGGCACAGGAGAGCTCCTAAATTTAAATGCAGAATAGCTTCCTGGTTTAATCGTGTGGTAATCTGTTATGAATTTGGCTGCATGGCCTTCCCTTTAGAAAAAAAAGATAGGAGGGGATAGTTTCAGCAGTGGGGTGGAGACTTTGAGAGCGCCTAGGTTTCTGGTGCGGTTTTTTTTTGTTTCACTGTGCCTATCTTCAGTATAGCCTGAAATTGGCACCATTGCAGTTTAGTGCGTCATAGATAGTATGGCAAAAAGCAAAGTTCACGCTGCTCTGTTGGGATTTGCTGCAATATAGAAGCAGAGAAATTCCATATAACAAGGGCCGTTGATGAAAACAATTACTTGGCTGTATTGTAGGTCAGCTTCAGCGCTTTCTTTTTTCTATGGTTGAAAGAGACATTGTGCTCCCCCCAGGGCAGATATGTGAAAGGGAAATCCTGAGACCTTGCCTACACTTAGAATGCATCGCCAGTATAGTTACACCATGTATTATGCCAACGTGATGTTTCTAGCATGGATGAAGCTTATATTGGAAAACTGCATTTGCTGCCATAACTTACTCCAGCCGCACGTTTCTGAGCACTATGTGCTATACCAGCAAACACACAATTTTGCTAGTATAGCTGTACCCACAGAGGGGGGCTTCTGCCAGCACAGCTGTCAGTCAGGGATGACACTTCATCAACTCCAAGTGACAGAGCTGTGCTGATGAATGTTTATAGTGTAGACCTCTCTCTTTTTTTATGGTTCCCACTGTGGATCTGTGCATCACACAGCAGTGACTTTCCCTCTTGGGCACGATCACTTCATGCACTAGAGGTAACCTATTTTCAAAGGATGTAGAACATACTGAAGAATGGAGAAATTATAGCTGACCCCCTCCCCCCATTTTACCATTTTAATTTTTTTTGCTCTCTTCCTCCTATCTTTTCTTTTTACATTTGGCCTCTGAAAATGGGGTGGAGAGGGGCCAGGAAACAAGAGGAAGAAACATTTGTGTTGGCTTTTGTATGACAGGAAGAGTGGTGTGCTATATTGGAACCCAAGAGAGATGCTGACAATTTGAGAGCGTGCTTGGCGATGGCAGTTTCCACAGCCTCTACCAGCTATCAGATGGGCATTCCTGCCTTAGGTCTCATGCTTACAATGAGAGGATGTCAGAGAGAGGTAGTCAGCTGTATTGGTCTGAAATCAGGCAGAAGCTAGTGATACTAACAAGAAGTGAAATCCTGTACGAATATAATCTTTAAAGAAAGAGATGCAAAGTGAGTAGATCAGTGCGAGACAGAAGAGTCTCCATTAATTAAAAATGTAAAAATCCTTTTTTCCCCTCTTTCTCCTAGGATGTTAGGAATATTTTAGGGCTGTTCAACTGGCTGCCTGGGGGCTGTATGTAGTCCCCATGGGGTTAATGTGCAGCCCCCAGACTCCTACTTGGCCAGTGTCCCCTTTATCACTCCAGCTGCTGGTGGTGCCTCTGGGCTCCCCCCTC
>NW_017729032.1:219020862-219022758 GCF_001723915.1 Gavialis gangeticus
ATGACAGTGGGAGAGCCATGGTATGGAGCAGGGGGATGGGACGTGCAGCCTGGAGGTCTGTGGCATGCCTCAGTGTGGGCCCTGCTGTTCCAGTGTTCATCGCTTGGCCACTTGGAAGTTGGATAGCCCTGTTCTACATGAACAGCTATTCAGTATTTGATCGTGCCCCAAAATACACTCTATAAATGGAATCACCACGCTTAAAATATCTACCCCTTTTTTGTCTTTGAGTTGAATCCAAATGAGTTTTATCTTTGAATATCTCTGAAAAAGTGATGCTGAGACCACTGGTGGAGCATAAGTCAGAGAATCACGAAAGGGCTGTAACAGACCCTGAAGTGTCACTGAGTTCACTCTCCTGCCTAAGGAAGGAGCATCTATACCTAAATTGTTCCTGGTAGAAGTTTGTCTAATCTCTTAAAAACCTTCAAAGATGGCTACCACTCTATGTAATTTATTCCAAGGTTTAACTATACTTACTGGTAGAAAGTTTTTTTTCCAAACAGCTAGCCACATCTCTCTTCCTGCAATTTAAGCAGCAAGGAGTGGAGCCTTTCAGAGAAGCTTTGATGTGTAAAGGGAAGAAACTTTGATTTCAAGGTGACGGAGATTAGAATTCCATGGTGGTATTTTTAACGCTTACTCAAGTATAACTGGAGTCAGTGTCCACTTGTGAATTCCTTGCATAGTGCCATAGTGGAATCTTTCTTCATGCTGCACTGTCTCGTTTTAAACTGGACACCATCACGTGTATGTGCAGAGGAGGTACTTGGAGCACACGCTCATGTGCGTACAAGCATGCACACAAATACAGATAAATGGAAATATTCTCTGTTGGATTTTATGAATCTAGTCCTTTGTCTCTTTGCGTGCAGTTTGCATGAATGTAGGAATATTATTTCCATCTAAGGTAGGTAGAATAATTTGTATATAACTTGGGTATAGGCAGATATAGTCTGCAAGTCCACAAATACGGCGATTGTGTAAATTTACCCCAGTTAATGTTTTCATTTGGGCTGGGAAAGATGCCACGTAAAATATCAGTAGCTTTCCCATCTAATAAAATCATGTATCACTCTTTGTGATGCTAGCTATTTTCTTTGTGGCCTGTTTTGGGTCGCATACCAATGTGAAAGACTAAAATAATGAAACGGCACATACCCATGCTGAAAATATTAAGTGTTATATAGATTTAGAATAGCCTTACCTGATGGAGCTGCTAATATTCGACCAGTCTGGCATTTCTAGTTTAAATGAATAAATGCAGCTATTGCTGAAAGTGGAGAAGAATGATTGAATTTGCAAATTGTGTGTTAGAATTCCTTAAGCACTGTCGTATTTTAACATCCTGTCATGTTTTGTTTGTTTATGCAAGTGTAATGTGCAGCAACTGCTACGCTTAAGAAGAGGATTTTTGAAAGAGAAATTTAGGCAGAACAGATTTTACTAATGACCTCCTAGCTTAAAACAAACAAATAAAAAATAACCAGTCCTCACAACTGACAGCAAGTATTTTTCCATAAATTAACTGGGTATAGGTTCATGTGAAAAACCAATAACACAATTTGTAATAGCGCCATCTGGTGACTTCCTAATCATTTTTGCCTTGCGCTTGGAATTTTTCTCTCTCAAAAAAAAATAGTTTATCCACTGAAAAATGTGGTTTTGGCTATGCCAAAACTGGAAATTCTAAACTCATGCAAGGGGTTCTGGCATGATTGAGTTGAAATGAATTGGTGTGTTATGCAGATGCTTTTTGGCTAGCAGTGCTGCGAAGGTAGACCTCAGACATGGCAGTACTTTGTCAGACTCTTCTCTGAGTGATTGTTGAAAAACATGCATTTGACCAAAATCCACAGAGTAATTTTTGGTGTAAAAAAAAAAAAAAAAAAAAAA
>NW_017729032.1:219022823-219041918 GCF_001723915.1 Gavialis gangeticus
AAAAAAAAAAAAAAAAAATTTCCAAACAAGATTTAGAAACAGATGGAATGAGGGAGAGATGAGAAATAGTGCTGTCTACCCCCTTTTTTGCTCAGTGGCTGGGAGACCCATATTCTTTTCTGTTCTCTAAGATAGTGGTTCTCAAGCTTTTTAGACTCAAAG
Organism: Gavialis gangeticus; assembly: GCF_001723915.1. Classification (NCBI taxonomy): domain Eukaryota; kingdom Metazoa; phylum Chordata; order Crocodylia; family Gavialidae; genus Gavialis; species Gavialis gangeticus. Next base: position 219,022,986 of record NW_017729032.1, read on the forward strand.
CACCCTTCAGAAACACCAGCTCTTGGCTTTCACTCATTTTTTGACTCTGGAAAAAAACAGCTATTCTTCTGTTGCAAAAAACTCATGAAGACCACAACCGGTTAGACTGTTTTAACACTGGATTCCTATTTGAAATCCCTGGGTTTATCTTGTGAATCATGTGTAGGAGTTTTGCCCACCTAGTATTACACAGCGCCCTTAGAAGGATCTCACTGCACCCTAGGTTTTGGTTCAAGGGAATTTGACCCCACATGTCCCACCTCTTCGGAGAGTATCCTAATCACCACGGGGTAGGGTATTTCTGGATAGGCTGTTCCACTTGGTCTGAAATATTTGAGCATGAATTGAGTGAAGAGAGAGTGATAGCAGGATGATTAGGCCACTGGAGAGGTGGACACCTGGGTTCGGAGCTGATGTTTTGAGGTGGATTTTAGGTGGCTCTGGTTCTCAAAACCAGTATCTGACAATTCTAGAAGAATGGGCTGTCTCAAAGATTTGTGATAATACTGTTCTTTTTATAACACAACCACCAGTGACCTATGGGGGGCTATCATCAGGCAGTTTGTGATACTGACAGTATCTTCTTGGCTTCAAGGGCCTATAACCTCCAAGGGACTGAAGAGACTGATCATGGATCTGTGAAAGGTGTCTGCTGTAAGAAATGAAAGCTAAAACCAAAGATTGTGACATACAAACTTAGATTGCGTATTTCTGGATGTCAAAGATTGTGACATTGTGTTTACTCTAGCACAGGAGTGGGCCAAATGCGGCCCACCAGGCCATTCTATCTGCCTTGCGGGGCCCCTAAAAATATAGAAAATTAATATTAATCTGCCCTGGGCTGCCTGTCATGCGGCCCTCGATGGCTTGCCGAAACTCAGTAAGTGGCCCTCTGCCCAAAATAATTGCCTGTCCCTGCTCTAGCACCATGCTCAGAACAAACTTGATCTTAACATCTTTATGAATAGTCAACAGACAAAACTAGGGTATGGGCAAGTTATGTTAGACACATATTCATATATAATTATTAACTTACTAAAGTAGGCCACAAGTTCAGTGGCAGAAAATGTGCCCTGAACAAACTGGTAAGGAACATGTGAGTTGACAGTGCACAACATTATGTAGTTGGAGAACTGCTGTCTGCTACGTAGTTGGAAAATATTGTGCCCCAGTTTGGCTAAATTCTGCTAATGCCAAGCTGAGACAGAGACAGCTTAATTATACAAAATCGTGTCATGAGAGTTATTACAGGTGCACTGTAGCCAACAAAACTTGCGTGCAGTTATGTCCCAGTCTGTACCCTTCCACTTAATCTCTGGTATCAGAATATAGCTAGCACACTGATCACCACGGTGCACAGGAAGTGGAGCATTTGCCACTGTGCAAGGACGTGTGAACTGCACCAGTTACTGACGGTGTAGTGAAATCCAGGCTAGACAGTGTTGCACACACTCTCATTCCAGCTGAGATCTTCCCCAGCTCACAGTGTTAGGAAAAAAATAGGAAACAGCTGAGCTTTTGCCACTGCCAGGAACTCCCACACCCTCATCAGGCTGGATAAACAGCTACCTGACTTTGGGTTCTCGGTGCTGCCTCTGATTCTAGGTCAACAGGTTCAAGTGTGATACAGTTCACTGTGCCAAAACCAGTCATGCCTAGGGTGTCCTGGACATCCTACTCTGCCTTTAGGGAGCTCTTGATCATATTACACATGCTCAACACCTACTGTTTTTTGGTGTTTGACTCCCTTGAGGTCGTTTGACTGTCTCAGGACCCTTGTTGGCTGGCTTTATTTGTGTTAAGTCTTGATTGCTTGTATTCCCATATTCAGTCATAACAAATAATTGTTTTCCCTCTCTTGTGTTTATCCCCCATTTACTTAGAGAAGCTATATAAAGCAAAGTATTTAGTTTCCTCCAATATAAGTTTTCTGTTCCCTGGTTGACCACTATTATCAGCACGTGGCAATTAGTTGCTTTATTTTGGCGAAGGCAGAATCTCGCTCGATGTCATGTTGAAGTGTGGAGTCATGTATATGTCTGGGTTTAAGATACCTGCTAGTTCTTTATCTCTCTGGAAACCTACCTGTGTTCCCCCCCGGCCCAGGGTTTTTTCCAGCAATTTAATAGGAAGTGGGTTTTTTGTATTTATATATATCACGGACAAGAACATTTTAAATACCCGAGGTACTTATGAAAGCAATTTAAAGCAGTCTTAGAAGGTGCACACGACTTGTCAAAATATGAAATAGGGGACATTGAAAAGTGACTTTCCATTGACATGGGTATTGGGCTGCTGTGCTGGTTCCCCACCATGGCTGCCTAGACTTTCAGTGCTGTATTTCTAGTTCTTTTTTTTGTTTTTGTTTTTTTTTGTTTTCTTAAACTGTGATTCAAGGATGGTTAACTGTCAGTTCTATTGGGATTATAGGCTTTCTGAGAGGATGTTTGCTTTCTCTCCCCCATTTATAGAATTACGTAGGAGTGTTGTTAGAGCCTGGAGGAAAAATCTATTTGACAAGTTTAGCTTTGTTTTCTGTTTATGAATTCTCTATAAAGAGAGCTTGCAAAATCATTCAACACACTTTTCCTGACCATGAAAAATGTATCTATAACCAAGAGAAATGTCAAGTGAGCAGATCGTTGAGAGTGTTTTGATCTTCTAGCTTTGGTTTGATTGGATGCCCTTGTCACATGACATGTTTCTTTTCTCTGATTGAAAACCATAATTCTTAGCATCATGTTTAAAGTATAAAATTTACTTTTTATGAATATTCAAAAACACTGGTTTAAAATTCACTCTTTCCACATACAGGGATCTTATTTGCAAATATAAGAAAGGGGCACGGTTACTGTTGAAATTTAACTTGTTGAAAAATAATCTTGCTTCTGCAGTCCATTACTGCCAAGCTTGGAGATCAGTGTTGGGTGTAGTCTCTGGTTCTAAAGAAGGCTAGGGACATACATTACACATAAACAAGTTTGAATGATCAGAAACTAGTTAAAACCTGTAACAGAACATAAGTCCATTGCACGTAAATCAATTTCAAAATGACTGAAACTGGTTTAAGATGAACCTGGTTGAATGTTGTATCAGCCTTAACTGATTTGGGTCAAACTGGTTTATGCAATGTGTGCCCCAGACCCCTTCCTGGGTTAAGTTAAATGAGAGTCCCCCAGCATCCTAGATGCTTTGCAATCAGGCTGTCTGCTCCAGAGATCAGGCTGGCCCTGTCCCTTTGCTCCCTAGCCAGAGCTCCAGGGGAGACTGCAGGCACAGAAGGGTCTGCCTGGCTTCCCTCACTGCTTGCTGCTGAAGCAGGGATTCCCCGCTCCCTCCCTCCCATTTCCCACAGCATGGATCCTAGGCATGTGCTATACTAGCTAAGGCTGAGAGGTATCTGTATGCGTGCCTCCAATTTCACTGGGACAGGACAAAGGCAGACAGAACAGTGTCCACTTAGGGCTTTTTGGAGGTAATCAACAGGTAGCTGGTAATGTCCCTCCGTTCCTTCCTTGGAAAAAGCTGTTTAAGAAGAGCTTGAACTAATGAGAGAGGCTTTTGTCATGTTGATGTGCTGATAAAAATGGTGGTTTCATCAGCCCCCTGCTGGTTTGCAGCCCTGTTAAGTTTGCGGACAGTGTGAAGAAGCAGGGAGAGGGAGATTGAAAAGCTCAGTATCATCAACAGATTCATGCACTCCACACACCCCCTTTGCCTCAGAGTGCTAGCCTGGCGCTGTGGTCTGGCAGCAGTCCCACCCTTTGAGCAGCAAGTGGAGAAAAGGTTGAGACAGTGTAGGCCAGAGTGGGGGTTTGCACTTCTCCCTAATTGGAGCGTCCTGCTGGGGCCTGGCCATGTCCCCCCCTTAGTTCAGCACTGTAGAAGGGAAGGGAGCATTGCTCTAGTGTCGTCGTTCCCCACCCCTGGCTTCTAGCCTGAGCCACTGCAGGCATGTGACTGCATTTTTTCAGTCTGCAGGGAATGTTTGTGGATTTGGAAACCGGTTCAACCTAGGCAGGTTAGACTAAGCTGCAAAGATGGAATCAATTCAGGCTCAGGCTTTTTGACTTTCAATCCCTAGCCTAAATGACAGAATTCATGTTAATATGTATTGTTCATAGTACTAAAAGTTTGCAGGATGTGGCCATTACTTAAAAATAAAAAAGCCAATTTTCCACTCCATTATCACATCTGTTAAACATTCTTTTGCGTGAGAGCAAAAATATAATTGAATGAAGATTTCATTTTTGTAACCAATTGCATATTCAAACAGCTGGTCTTGCAAACTCTTCTTTGCATAGGAACATCAAAGTAGGTTCCACCTCTTATTTGCATTGTATTCTTTTAATATTATGTGTGCTCTCTACTCTGGAAGCTGCACTGCTTTTGCTGCTGTGGAATTCAGATCGCAGTCCTTTTTATTCTCTCTCCACCTGTATTGACTGTGAAGTACTAATATAGATTTATAGATAGGGGGAATAACGTTGTTTGTCAAAAAATCAGCAAATAAATATATATCCAAAACCTTAGATGGTAGATGTAACAAGAAAGTAAGTGCTATATGTATACAGTCTCCTTTCTGACTATAGGTTCTTTTTGGGAATCTTATTTCCAGCACAATGGATTGATGCTGCATACCCACAACATTCATTGGCTTACATGGAAGCCTTGGATGTATAGCCCCTTTGAAGTTGCATGACCTGATTTTTCAGAGCATTTTACTGAAAAGGTCAAACAGTGGTCTCTGGTCTAATCCTGCAGTGAACAAGAGTAATTTCCAGGGGACTCTCACATAAGTAAAAGGTAAATATGTATATGCAGGAACCAAGCCTTAGACTTCACATTTTAGGGTTTTTTTTTAACAGTAGTTTGAAAAACTTTTTTTTTAAGGTTTAAATGTTCTGTGAAGTATTTCCAAGTTGAAAATGGTCACTGGCAAGTGTGTACTTCCATGTCAGTATGAGTTTGTGTAAACTCTGTTCATCTTTGTGGTATGTCAGACCCAGGACTTTATACTTGGCACCCAGCAGCCCACTGGGGAACTGTGCCTTGCAAGGAGTATACTATTGTGCCATGGGAGTGAAGTCACTGTTGGAAACCAGCTGTTCCATCATCTCATGAGGGTGTTTCCATCTCTATCACCTGTGAGAGAGCACATCTCTTCTTTGCCACTCCTCTTGAAGGAGGAGAACTCATTATTCCCACGAAAGCCTTGTCTGCTAGAAGTGTTTGTCATAAATAATCTTTGCTTGACATGGACAGTCAGAGACCTTCTATGGTAGGGGAAAATAAAGGGTGTGAGATGAAATAATAGATTGGGGGATAGGGAGTTTCCAAACTGTATGACTAGTAAAGGTAAATATTAAATCAACTTTAAAAATAAAATTCTTGCATTAAGTTGAATCCCTTTTAATAACTAATGGGAGCAAGCTCTGCAGGAAAAGAATTATTAGACAGTGATTCATGCTTACATCTTCAAGGAACTGCGTGTGTGAGAAATGTATATTACCTAGGCTCTCAAACCCTATGTTAAATATAAATACATTTAATGATAATCAGTTCCATTACTGGAAATATTCCGGCCTTGTTTTCTTTTTCTTCTGTTTTGCAAACAACCCTTTTCCTTTTAAGCTTTTGAGCCTTGAGAACCTAAAAAAACCCCCTATTTTATTAGAGAAGCAAAGAAAGCACATGCAGTCAGCAATATTGTTATGAGAACCTAAAGAAGTAAATAATAATGATAGTTTTTAAAGTGCTCACCTTGTATGTTAGATTTTAGCCTAGAGCGGATTTTCTCTAGCTGAATTACAGACTCAGTGGAAAAACTGATAATTCCACAGTGAGGTTTATTTTTTTTCCATTACATTTTCTGTGGCAAGTGTAGGCAGATCAGAATTTTTGTTAAATGCCCCTCTGTCTCTGTCTCTTGCTTTTAAGGTAAAAAAAATGTTTACTATTAATTTTTCCCTGATTTATGAGATGCAGGTGGAAGGACACTTGCCTGTAGGACCTTGTTTGCCAGCAAGATTCCAGCCTTGTAAATTATTGGCAGCTGGCATGATAATGAGTCTATTTCAATATAAATGAGCTTCATTTTATTAATTTCTGCCAGTTCCTGAGCAATTCATGAACTGCTTTTCAGATCTCAACCACCAGCTTGGGGTGGGGGAGGGTGGAGGGTGAGGGAAATGTAAAGGAAAAGAAAGAAAATGAGAATTTTTGTTTTTTAATTTAGAAAGGACCTGGTAACTCACTTATTTTTGAGAATCTAACCAAGAGAGTATCAACATTTACTACCTGATAGCTCTGACAACATGAAGGGCATAGCTAACCTATTTTGAATCTACTGCTCTTCTAATCTGTTGGAAATATTCAAACCCACATAGTGATTCAGTTTGCAGTGCTTTATTGATGGTTCACTTCTTTTATTTGTCTGTACTCCGTGAAACATGTCTGCATAAGAGGGGGAGTTTAATGACTTTGGCAGCTTGGTTGTGCAAAAGAACTGAGGACTCGAAGCACCCAGTGAATTTACTGTAGTTAGCCTTTTGCCTAATTGGATGTTTAAATGAGTAGGGTGCTTGGTCTAGTACTTTTAAATGACATGAAGCCAAGAAACAGTCTAACCCTGCACTCAGATATATCCATCAGTACCTTCAGGACTACTCAGGTGATTCCTCAAATGCACGTAAACGTCCTGCAGTACTTTTAGACTTCTCTGTTAAGAACAATGGGTAAAAATCACTCCTATTGCTATCTTTTACACAGACTGAACTATTGTCTGCATAAAGCCTTTCAGTTCGGACCCCTTTCTTAAACTTAGCATTTGTACCCTTTGCAGTTTGACATGGCAGTTACTGTTTATTTTGGACCCCTCTTAAATTGTCTCTCTCTCACTCCTTGCCCCAAAACTGACACCAGTGCTGTTACTCTAACCTATAAGCCTCCAGTCCTGTATCATTCGAGTTGCCCCCAGCAGTAGGCTGTCAGTTTCTACGAGTTTTGTTATTATAAAGAGTGGTGAGAAGATGCAGTGTATGCCCTCTGCAATTTGGCTTTGCAGGATATTAGGATGAGGTTTTCCAGTTATTGTACTGTCAGCAAATTGTTGTACTTACAATTTAAATACAACATTTAAACACTGTACTGTATAATATTTCTTAGGTAAGTGATGATGATAGGATTTGGCAGGAAAATGTCTTCCTTTATATCTGTTCCTGCTAATCCTTTGTTTCTTTCTCCTCTCCACTCCCCCTTCTCACCAGGTTTTTGGCATATAGTCACAGAGACTGACGAGACGGTAATGGAGTCGCTGAGTGGCAGGTGCTGACAGATTCTGCAGTTCCAATAACTGTTCATTTTGATATCATTTGCAAGTCTATGCATCTAAATGCCACAGTCCTCTTGGGGAAAGTTACGCTGGATCCCAGTGTTGTCTCCTAAGGTACATGTGTGTCCTTATATTTTCTTTAGGAGTTCTCTGTTCGTGGGAGGGGAACATTTGGATATGGTTTATGGTTACACCCATTTAGCAATACAAAGGCATTAGAATTTCTATCAAGCAGCTCCTGATGACATCCTTTCCTCCTTCCTCCCTCACTACTCCTCCTCTCCATTTGAATTGCCTGCAGGGCCTTTTTGGAGTACTTCCCAAGCTTTTAATATATTTAAAGTAGATTCCAAAAAGAAATGCCTGGTTTTTATTGGGAAAAGCTCTCATTGGAAAACAATGAAATATTCTGTTTTAGTTTCTGAGAAGCTGAAAGGTAGAAGATTATTCTGGAACTATCCTATTTTTTTTAATCTCTTAATTACAGTAAATTGTGTATACGTGCATTTAGATAGTATTGTAACTTCTGTATGATTCTTATAAGCTGAGTTGAACTGAGTAATTCTTTGTTGTTGGCTTGCAGATCTTAGCAAAAGTTTATTTCTGTAGAATTGTTGCTTGCTGTTGGTTTTAATCATTGTTCTTTTTTCACAACCTTCCAGCTCAAACTCCAGGACTAAAATGCAGATTTGTCACCAATCCCTCCCACTAGTTTCTAATTTTAAATTTGCAATCTGTTGTCTTGCGAGGTGCTTTAAATTTAACTTGGAAGTTAATAGACTTCAGTCTTTCTTCTGAAATTTTAAGTTCAGTTTGCCAAAAAACTTGAGTTATTAACTTAGGTATATTATATGTAATTATCTCGATGAAAAATGTATTGGATTTAGGTAGAAGAAAGGAAAATTAGTATGTTAAGAAAGAATGAAATTCTTAAATGGGCTTAGTCAGTACAATCTAGAAAATGATCCTGCTTTCATGTAATTGTTTCATTTTAAACTAATTCAAGGAGAGCTCAAATTCAGTTTTTTAATTTATTTGTCTAATGCAGTTGATGTTTTTGCCATTAGTTTAAAGGGAACATAAGTTGGTTGAAGTTGGCTGTTGTCTACAAAAACTTATACCTTTCTGAATGAGTTGGCCTTTAAGGTGCCACCCTGCTCTGCCTTCTGCCTTACATTAGACTAGCACAGCTAAATCTGCCTCTCTCAGCTGCTGCTTGGTAACATCCTGTGTGCATGCTATTACCTTGCAGTCAACAAAAGCTAATCCAGGTAGTGAAAGAGGCATGAACTACTGTGGGTTGTGTGTCATGCACTGCAGGGTAAAAGTGAGCACACAGACAGTTACTGCAACGCAGCTTATGTGTACGAAAGTCCCAGCCCCTTTTGCCTTGAGGAAACTGGTTTGTGTGTCATTGTAAATGAGACTTAATTCCTTTCTTTTCCTGATTCAGACTAATGACTTGTACTTTGGGCGTCAATGTTTCCAGGTGGGTGACCTCACTGACAGCCAGTTGGCTCTTTTGTAGTGGGTGGCTCCCTCTCCTGGTTTCAAAAAAATTCCAGTTGGTACTGGAGAGGTCTTTCCCAATAATAATTTCATCAAAAGTTTTATATTCCTGCAAAGAACGTTGGTTTTGAAACATGGGGGCGGGGGGAGTACATTTCATTGACAAATTTTAAGCCGGATACACTCATGACATGTCCTATATGATCAGTTGTTGATTAGCTCTGAAGAATAAATTCATAACAAATTAGAAATCGGGCTGTTACAGTGCATATGTCTTGAATATACTCGTGGGCTCAATTAGTAAGTAAAGAATGGGAGTTCTAGGTCTCTTGGAGTCTGTGAGCAACTCTGATTAACTCATTTAGAAATCTGAGATGGGGTATTTTCACTTCAAGGTCAGTCTCAGTATTGCCAATGTTTTGATAAAGCAAAACAAATTCAAGAGATGAGATTCCAGCTTTTTACTTCATCCATACTCATTCAGGTATTGACTAAGGGCTATTCATGTGAGTAATGGTTTACATCGGTTTTGGAAACATGTTGTTAAGTCAAACCCAAGTGTATGTCAGTTAAAAAGGAACAACTTCTTTTAGGTGTGTAACATTTCTTGCCAGTAACTAACAGACACCTTTTGTTGTGTGAAATCTCTTAGTAAACATTTCTGTAAACATCTGTGTTTTTATTCCAAGTTGTTAGTGTTAAGAGAAGCATGATCACTGAGGCTGATCTTTTATCTACACAGAAAATGCATTACTGCTCACATACGAGTGGTTTTATTTTAGCCACATTTTGCTCACAGGTTGTAGGCTTTGCCCTCTGTTACTTTTTTCTGTACAAGTTTGTTTTGTTGTTTTTAATTTTGCATGATTGTGTCCATAATTGATGTGTCAGGACAATGGCTGAACTTCGAGTGCTGAGTATCCGCTTGCTTTATTTATTGGGTGAGTGATATGTTTGCCAGGGGACCAAGTCTCCGTACTGAATGGTGCTAAGCACTTCCTTGCCTTTCTGCAGGTCTTTGTTTTTATTTTAGAGAAATGTTCTTTTTAATTGTGCTATTCCAAGCTAACCTTTAAAATTGCCAGTTCTTCCTAAATTGACACCAAAATAATGGTTTCCTTTCTTGATAATGGGCAAGTCGACTACCTGTAAAGATCTGCTTCCAAAAGCAGTGGAAATCCTTTTAAATTAAGCTGTTGCTAGCAAGCATTTCAGAAGCAAAGCAGCAAAAAATATTTTCCCAAGAGATTTCCTTCTACAAGATTGAGTAGTGAATCTTTTTTTAAAACTCAGACTTCAAGACAAAAGGCAGATCTGTGCTACCTGAGTTGCTTTTAGAGTAAAAAAAAAAAAAAAAAGGTGTTCAGTCCTGACCATAACAGAGAAATATGCAGTGATCCTAAGAATCGGTTAAATCAGGGGTAGGCAACATTTTTTGGCTGGAATGCCAAAAAACCCCACAGTGTCTACCTTGGAAGGTGCTGGAGTGCCAGCATGACAGAAAAACAAAATGGGAATGGGGGATGCTGGTTAATCAAACGTGCACCATCTGGTGAACTCCCTGGCGTCAGTGTGCCAGGGGACAGGGAAGGGGGCCCTGCGGAGGCTGCTTTGTCCTGGGCTGTGAGCCGAAGAAGTGGCAAAGAAAAACTCTGCTCGCGGTGGCAAAAACCGGAAGTGGTACTTCGGGTTTCCCTTTTGCCGCGTCCCTTGGATGCCGGTTAATAGAGTTTTCCAGCTAATAAAGTGCCGGTTAATGCAGCTTTTGCCATACATGGCAGGATGCACTGCATATTAGTATATTTAATAATCCTAAATCTTGCCTTTATTGTGTATTCCTTTTTCATGGAGCATGTTGCAGTGAGAGAGAGAGAGGAAGGAAACAAATAAGAGGAAGAGGGGAGAGAGAGAGAGAAAGAGGGAAAGAAAAAGGAGAGCAGAGAGAGAACCAGACACGCGCACATGCACACAGAACTATGTGCACAAACACAGAGAACCAGAACAGACAAATGCGCACACACATCCAGAACCAGACATGTGCGCACACAGACGCACAGAACCAGACCGAGGCAGACAAACGCACAGAACCAGATGCGCAGGCGCACAGAACCAGACTTCTGGGCCACTGGACAAAGTCCAACCCAACAATGTCGCAGTCCTGCCAGAGCCCCTGTGCTTCCCTGAGGTGCCAGCCCCAAGGCTGCAGTGCAGCTGGCCAAGGCCCTGGGTCAGAGCCTGCCCATCAGCCCAACTACCCACCCACCCCACACAGCTGAGCCCGCAAACAGTGCGGTGCTCTTGGCAAGGGGCAGTGCCTGGTCGGGGGCTGGGCTGGGGCTGGGCTCGGAGCGGGTGGGAGTCAGGCGGGCTCAGCTGCAAGCCCTGCTGCATGGCTGCCAGCAGCTACCAGAGCCTAGGCTGGCTGCAAACAGCTGCTCCAGGCTCTGGCATCAGCTCCATACTGGTGGGTGCATGCATGCCTCAGAGCGGATGGTGGGGATAGGGCCTGAGGCAGCACAGCCTTCCCGCTGTCCTCTCTGAGGTGCATGTGCAGTTGCCACCAGCATGGAGCTTATGCCAGGGCTGTGGAGCCCAGCACAGCTGTTTGCAGCCTGCCCACTGGCTGCTGCAGCTGCCCAGAGCCCAGGCTGGCTTCAAACAGCTAAGCTGGGCTCCAGAGTCCCATCATCAGCTCTGTGCCAGCAGTGGGGGAAAAGCCGGGGTTGTGCTGCCTCAGGCTGGTCCCCCACCGTCCACTCTGAGGTGTGCATGCACTCACCAGTATGGAGCTAGTGCCGGAGCCCGGAGCAGATGTTTGCAGCCTTCTGGCTGCAAGTGGCCCAGGCTCTGGGTAGCTGCTGCCAACTGTGGAGCCTGCTCTGCTTGCAGTGGGGCTTACAACTGCCCAGCTACCTGCTGGGAGCAGTCTGGGCTTTGTGGCTGGCAACAGGTGCCTAGAAGCCAGGCTGGCGGTGGTGTGCTGAGCAAAATGGCCCAGAGGTTACACATACCGGGGGTTGCTGACCCCTGGGTTAAATAATAAACTCTCCTATTTAGGTATATGTAACTTAGTCACTGGAATACATAATGCTAGGGTTACCATATTTCTAGTTTTAAAAAAGAGGGCACCTGTTGGGGGTGGGGAGCAGGATATGATTGTGGGGGGCAGTGATATGCTGGTGGCCTGCCCATGCCATTGCCTGTCGCTCCCAGGCCACAGCCCCCAGCAGCCCTGCTGCTGCCCCTGACTCCTGACCCATAGACCCCTGTCCCTCACTCCTGACCCGCAGTACCCTGCCCTCCTGGGGCTGTACTGGTGCCCATCACTCCCAACCTGCAGTCTCTCGTTCCTGCTGGTGCCCCTCACTCCCAACCCACAGTCCTCTGGTGCTTCCAGTGCCCTGCACTTCTCACCCACAGTCCCCCACTTGCTCTGGTGTCCCTCACTCCCATGCTGCAGTCCCCTGCTCCCTCCAGCCCTGCAGGGTCTCTTGGCTGTCCTGCCCCTACTAGCAAGGGCACCAGCCCCAGTGGTGCCAGTCCAGCTACGACTGGCCCTGGAGCCCAGAGCCATTGCCCCTGAAGGGCCCGCTGCTGCCTTCCACTGGAGAAGCAGGCCGCCCTCCACACCCCTCTGCCCTGCTACAGCCCCAGCACCCAGAGAGCTTCCCCCCCAGTCCTGGGAGGCACCCCCCCTTCACACACCCATTTTCCCCCCACACATCTCTTCCCCCCACACACACTGTTGTGCTCCCCACAGCACCCCTGACAGTCCCCAAGCCCTGGTCCTCCAACCCCCACTCCCCATAGACTTAACCTGCATCCAGATGCCAGGGCTGCTCCCACCACCCTGCCTGGCTGCATGCCAGCCACATGCATGTGTGCATGCAGATGCACATGGTGCCCCCTGCCTTCAGTTGCCTCCCCCCTGCTCCCTCTAGCCCCAAGCAGCTCTTTGCTGGGGCAAGCTGGGAAGTGCCAGGAAAAACTTTGAAGCTGAGCAGACCAAAACCCCAGGCATTTGTTCATTTTTTTAAAAACTTCCTAGACAGAGATTAGAGGACCCAAAAATAGGACATGTCTGGGAAAACCAGTAAAACTTGCCATAGTCTTCAGAATATTATTTTTCTAAAACACAGGTAAAGCCTTAGGGCTTTTGGCTTCAATAAGAGCTCTGCCTTTGACTTCCAGGATTTCACCTCATGTGGCTTACTTGATCTGGTCATATTTAGTTTAGATACAGAAATGTCAGAATGTTTTTGGCATTGCATGACCCAGGTTTTTAGCAAGCCATGTTTAAAATTTGACTTTGTTATGGTCCTCACTAGTTTTGTAGGAAGATTCAAAATTACGCTAGTATACATTTTGACTTTGTGTCCGCCTGGTCTTGAGAAGATGCTCCCTTGCTGCCTTGGAGCGTGCGCCTGGGATTGGCCACCGCATTTGTTCTTGCAGTCTCAGCGAGGGTTCATGTTCTCCCCGAGAAGAAACTTTCCTGCCATGACTTTGGTCTTTCTTTCAGTGGTGGGGTTCCCTCCTGTGGTCCCCCATGGATCAGTTGCACTTCCTAATGGGCATTCTTGGGGCTCCACCTCCTCTACATCCCATCCATGTGCCAGCCTTCAGGGCAGCCACTTCATGGTCGGTTGGCTTGCCTTCTGGTGTTGACTCCTGCACCCTCCTCATCTGCTGGGTTCCTGATGACCTCTCCCAGCCCTAGGTCTCTTCAGGATGCTAGGCCATCCCTGCTGTTCAGCCGGGTCTTCTTTTATTGCACGGCTGCCTGTAGTGCTACCCCGGCTGCTCCTAATCCCCGAGCGTTGCCCATGGCCCAGACCCTTGTCTTGGGGTCCCTCTGGGCCATCCTCAAAAAAGATAAAAGGAAGCAATTAAAAGAAAAGAAAAGGGGAGCAGGGCCTTGGCCCGTCCCCACTCACAGGCCTGGTGTCTGCAGCTCTTGCAGTCCCTCAACGCCATCCTCTTCCCTTCACTTGTTTGTGGACCCCTATGATGAGTCCATCCCCAGGTCCCATGGCGGCAGCTGGTCCAGTCTGTGCCTGGTGTGAGAAGCAGTCTCACCACTTGTTTCCTGCTGTGCCTCCTTCACTGCCCCCTTGCCACTGGCTTTTATTTTGTTCAGGTGGCATTCTGGGATGACGTCATCTGCTTGCGCTGCTTTTAGCTGGAAATAAAAGCAGCTCATGAACCATGTGGGTGCTCTGTCCTGGCAAGGCTCGTCTATCTCTTCCCAGTCTGAAACAGGTGAGTTTGCCCTATCCTCAGGGCTTTCCTTGAGGCAGCTGCCTCCGCCCTGGGTCCTGCCGTGGGAGGGGTCTTCCATGTCCTCGTTTCTGCCCCCCTGGGACGTACTTTTACATAAATCTCTTAGAAAAGTCTAACCTTACCATGTGCGTTTGAAAAAGCCTACTGCAGAATTGCTGTGTCAATGTTTATCAGGTTTGTTTAATCTCTTCCTCTTTAATCTATGTGGGGTTGATTAGGTTCTGTGCAGTTATTGATATTGTATATTCAGATGGCTGAGTCCTATGCACAACTCTGTCCATTCTGTGAACATGTGGTTCAACAAATCATAGCATATCCTTATAAAAGAGAAAATTAGGCCCCCTCTACGTGTTACATTTATTATGTATTTAACTGGTTAACTGCACAATTAATTTAGACCAGCTACGTGTGCAGAGTAACTATCACACCAGAAAAGGTCAATCCAGGTATAAAGTTAAAGTTTGAGGATATGTAATAATTTTATAGCTGGTTTCTATCCAGTTTTAATTTGTCACTGGAGCAAGGAACATATTGGGTGATAGCTGTGCCCCTGTGGCTGGGGCCCCCACTGCCTCCCAGCTGCAGGGGTGAACTGTGCACTGCTGCAGCTGGTAATCCCACAGCTGCTGGAGCTTGCAGTCCCAGGAGATTGCAGGGGGAGCCTGAGATCACGAGTAGCATTGGCAATAAGGCGTCATTGGGTCTCAAGCTAGATCCCATAGTCTCATCTCCTACCATGCATGTGTGGCATAGCAGGAGGCATAATTGTTTTTATTGTGCATCATATCCTATCACACCTTTACCTGAATGTATAGAGGGACCCTTACTGCACCAAGGACTTAAAAAAAAAAAAAAAATCCATGTTACCTTACTATATAGGTACTGTTTGTTATTTTTCCCAGGTTTAACAAAGGTACCTCAAAGTAAGATGTGTTTTGTCTTGTGATTTCCACTAAGGAATCATGTTGTTTTTTCTCTAAAGGTTATTATAAACTGCTTTCTCTTTATTTCAGAGTGGTGGTTATATTCACACACTTAATTTTGTATGGTTGTATGTTTTAATATATACTTGACTGTTTACCACAGGCCAAAAATAAGTAATTAAAACATGAAATTTGTTGACTACAACCATTTTGTTTTGAAGTTACTTCTGAAGTTACTCTGTTACAACTAAAACAGAGGTTAGTTATTAAATCATTTTTGTTTTGTGGTGTAAACAACACTCCTGTCCTGTTGCAATAAAAATAGAGTTTCTTTTACTTTTGATCTAATTCTCTTATGTCCATCTAAAACAGGTATAACTTCATAGAATCATAGAAGTAGGGTCGGAAGGGACCTTGTAGATCTTCAAGTCCAACCCCCTGCCTGGGCAGGAGAAAAACTGGGCTCAAATGATCCCAGCTAGGTAGGCATGAAGCCTCCTTTTAAAGACCCCCAGGGTAGGAGCCAGCACCACTTCCCTTGGAAGTTGGTTCCAGATCCTAGCCGCCTTGACTGTGAAGTAGTTCTTATGGATATCTAATTTAAACCTACTGTCCAACAACTTGTGGCTGTTATTCCTTGTTATGCCAGGAGGCGCTAGGGGAAACAAGGTCTCTCCCAAACCCTTCTGGTCCCCCCTAGTGAGTTTATAGACGGTCACCAGGTCCCCAAGAAATTAGCACCACCAGGCCTGGCAGAAATACAAGGGGCCTCACTTGGCCTTGAACTCCCAAGCTGCTGGTCGAAAGTACAGAAAACATGCCACAGCACTGGACCACAACAGCAAACCCTAATCCCTTCCTTCATGGAGAGACTCTGATTTTCATCAGCCTATCAATGAGAAAATAGTCAACTCTGGACTGCCGGTTGAATTGCATCAGAAAAGTAATTTAGCCCATTGTGTTGCAGAAACTCATATGTATTGGAGATTTTGACCTTGCATTATCACTGATTTACTCACGACATTTTCCATTTAGTTAGTCAGAGTCACGTAGTTACAACTGCAGGCAGTGCTTTGAAAATTCAACCATAATATTATTGCAAAGGAACCCTGTTAAAGTTTTAAGGCTGGGAAATCGACCTACTTTCTTTGCAAGTACACCACAACATGCCTCTCTGAAAGGAGGTGGTTTGAAAGCATCAGTTGGCAAGTTTCTGTTTAATATTAGCAATTTTTATTTTAATGTTTTTAAATGCACGCACAAAAGGTGATAATTTTGAACTGTTGAGCATTGTGCTAGTGGAATGTATTGCTCTTTGAAACTGCATTTTGATTCTTTCTGTCAGTAGTGATGACTATAAGTACAGATGTGGCTACCTTAGATTAAGTTTCAAATTGTTTGTGCTCATAGGGGTAGAAACAAAGACTCTGCCCACTTTTTCTGCTGGAAGAAACCCAAATGTGCGTACTTCTTTGCTAGTTGATTCTAGAAGGGTGGCTTTTTCCATATAGGTAAGTCAGAGCAGGCCTTAATTTTCTTGGAAGTGATTCTGTTGTAGAAGAAGAGGAGGAGCCAGGTATGGAAGAAGTTGAGAACTAGGGCAAAAGGCCCTACTTTCATCTTGGCTACAATGAGACTGATTCTCATCATGTACCGCTAAAAATCAGGAGTAACTAATGAATACAATGATGTTACACAGCATAGTGCCAATATAAATGAGATCAGAATTGGGGCTTGATTAGGATCAGCACCCTTTCCTTGCCCCCGGGGTCAGATTGGGAAAATAGTACTGTAGCGTCTGTCTGAAGCCCATCCTCTCTGTGACACTGAGGCTGTGGGCTGACAAACAAGCTACTGTGAAGTGAGAGAGGTTGCAAATAGCTGCTCTGAAGTAACCACATCTATGCACGGACAAATCTAGAATTATGAAGAGGGGTACGGGTGCAGATGCTGTTTTGTCATTCGTGATGATGTACCACTTTTTTTTTTGTCCAGTTAAAGAGAAACTGCGAGATTTACTAATATGCTAAGGGCACGGGGTTGTATTATTTCATTTAAGATCAAAGCAGAAACAAATATAACTTTACTGGAATGTGTACTACTTTGCTAGCTTGTTGTGTTTTTTAAATGTAACATATGAACTAGGCACAAATACTGATATTGTTTTAATTGTCCTGTAGTCATTATAGTTAAAGGTGCATTTTTTTTTCAGATTCATAAAACAAAATCTAGCCTCCTTGAGCATCTTGACAGTGCATCCAACATACTGCTGTCCGTCATTTCCACACCTGATTAATGTTATGATACCAATGTTAAGTTTTTTTAGCTAGAGCTAAAAACAGTCTTCTGGGCTGTGAAATAGGAGAGAGATTACTAGGAATAGCTAGTAGAAAGCAAAATTGCAGAGGAAAGGATAACCTGGTTAATGGAACATCAAGACCATTAGAAAGGAGAGAGTCAGTAACACTTGCAGAGTGAAGGGAGATTATCAGGAGTCTGGTAGATTATGAGTTATGAAGCCAATTGACTCCCTCAGCAGTGCTTGAATAGAAAAGTTGCTGCCTCTCTTGGGTAGTTTTTGAAATAAGGGTGGAGCAGGAATCCAAGAGGGGTGCAGCTGCACCACTGCACCCTGCCATGTATCTGCCTCTGCTTCTGGGTATGCTCTTACTGTTTAGTAAGTTTGAGGTAACTTGCCTCTTGATGAATGTTGGTAATACAACATAATATTTGACACATGAATGTGTAGACAGGCAGTTCCTGTGACTTGTTTCAAGCTGGTGACCTAGCTTTCCTTCCTGAAGAGGGTCCCAACTTCATTTAATTCTCTTGTTAGGGAAAAGTTCTCTAGTCCCTTATCAAAGTCTGAAGGGGTAAGTGTGAAAAGTTACTGAGTAGAGATGAGAGTAAGGATGGGATAAATGCGTGAAAAGATGTTGTGGGAGTAGTCCTATAGAGAAAGCAGTGGGAAGGGATATCAGTTTCATAGAGAAGTAAGGCTGGGAGGGACCTAAAGAGATCATTTAGTCCAACCAGGGATCAAACCTGAAATCTTGGTGTTAATAGCCCACACAAACTGAGCTAAAATGTACAGGAAGGAAAGTAGGGAATGGCAGGAGAGGCAAGGGTCTGAAAGATAACGGAGGAAGAAAGAGAATGGACACAAAAACAAATTCAGGAAAAGATGCATCCTAACTTCTGATAGGAAAGAAGAGAAGGGAAGTGAAACTCTGAAGGCTGTAGTATAACAATGTGAAAGTCTACATAGTAGGTTGCATTTAAAAAATTTTAACTAGAAAACTGATTGACACCGTGTTTTGCATGTAGCTAACAATACAGAGTTGTTTCATCTTATGACATACAGAAACGTGGTTTAGGTAGGGGAACACAGGCTCACTAAGTGGACTACTAATTGTTGGGTAAATTTTTTTCAAGTCTGAATTGCAAGACTTTTAACCATCTTTACTTGCCATGCTAGTGCACCCAACGTGGGAAGCTCATGCAGGTTTCCACCTCTTGAAAACATAAGGGAATAACAGAATTCTGTAATCGTGAATATAATAGTAATACTTAGCTCTGCCAAAGAACTCAAAGTGCTTTTAAAGCAGGTCAAAGTCATTTTACACAAGGGGGAAAAAGAGACGTGCAGAGGTTTGTCCTGGGTTGCCCAGCAGATTGGTGGCAGAGCTAGGAACAGGACCTGTGTCTCCTGAGCAGGGATCCTGGTTTTATAGTTTCATAGTTTGTAGAGTCAGAAGGGGCCTGAGCAGATCAATGAGTCTGACCCCTGCCATGGCAGGAAAGAGTACTGGGGTCAAACGACCCCAGCAAGGTGATTGTCTAACCTTGTCTTAAAGACCCCCGGGGTAGGAGCCAGCACCACTT
>NW_017729032.1:219042179-219060737 GCF_001723915.1 Gavialis gangeticus
CCCCAGTTTCTTAATGAGAATGGGGTGAGAGACAGTGTCAAAGACCTTCTGAAAGTGCAGGAAGACTATGTCCACTGCTACCCCTGCATCTAAGGATTTGGTGACCTGGTCGTAGAAGGCCACCAGGTTGGTCTGACAGGACCTGCCTCTAATGAACCTGTGTTGGTTGCCCCTAAGCATAATCTCCCCTGCTGGCTCCTCGTGGACATGTGCCAGAATAATTCTCTCAAAAAGCTTGCCCAGGATTGAGGTAAGACTAACTGGCCTATAGCTCCCCGGGTCCTCCTTCCTCCCCTTTTTGAAGATGGGAACCACGCTGGCCCTCTTCCAGTCCTCTGGCACCACACCAGAGCACCACGAGTGCTCGTAAAACCGTGACGGGTCCCACAATGACCTCAGCTAATTCCCTCAGCACTCAGGGGTGGAGATCGTCCGGACCAGCTGATTTAAATGCATCCAGGCTCTCCGGAAGTTCCCTGACTAGTTTCTCACTAACCCTTGGCCTAGGTATGCCTCCCCTGGGTTTTAAGGCGGGCCCAGAGGTGGGGTGGCTGTTCCAGTCCCTGCTCAGGAAAATGGAGGCAAAGAAGTCGTTTTCTCTGATTTAAAACAAAAAACAAAAAAAAAACACCCCCTAATTTTCCAATTTAAAAAAGTAACCCAAAATTCACATTTTTCTATGATTAAATGAAACGCCACTAATGTATAGGTATATCTATATCCACGGAAAAATGTTTATTTTGGGGTCACTTTTTTAAATCTAAGAGTTGGGGATTTTTTTTTAATCAGAGAAAACCGGGTTTCCTGCTCCTGAGCTCCAGTCAGTGCTTTGTCCACTGGGACATATTATCTAGATCCAACAACATTGTTATAGAACAACCAGGAGTACAGGTTGCTTATATAGTCTGACTCATGAGCGGCAAGTTTACTATGTGGTTTTCTGATGCTAGGAAAGCTGTGTAGTAGATTAATGTTTGATTGATGCAATTCCAGAAGTAAAACCCATAATTAGCCTCCTTCTGAGTACCCAAGTTTTTTTGCTTTTTGATGCTTTAGAATGAAGTTCTTAACCAAACAGTGAGATCACAGATGAAGAAATACATCCTCCTTCCTTTTTGGCACCTCATAACACGCCAAGAAACAATAATTTTCATCTTTAGAGTTTATCCTGTTGGCCAGGATGTAATTGGGATTAACTAACTTTTAAGAATTCAATTGGTGCAAGTAACACTGAGATTGTGAAGATGCTTTCATGATAAATTAATTCTGACTCAGCAGTGTTCTGTGCTTGATACCCTCTGATCTGCATTGATGTATCCCCCACGAATTTCAGTGAAGTTGCTCTTCTTTTACACCATCATAATGACAACCTTTGGTTCTTACTCAATGCTTGTGTCTACACATTGCCCTACAGCGATATGGTACATTGCTGTACAGTGTACTATAGCGACACAGTGATCACGTGGGTCTGCATGTGATCACCAGCTACATTGCCGTAGTGGCTTGCTCCCCTGGTATAGAGCATGTCAGTATGGTGACTTAGTGGTGAAATTTAACCTTGTGCCCTGAGTATGGTGCAGTAAGCACCCATACTGTGCCCTGCTTTAATGCTTCCAAAAGGACATGCCCAATAAGAACAACATTAGTTGATTAGCATTTATGGATTTGTCAGCAGTATTATTATTAACCTTGATTACATTGTATCACTTATCACTGGTAAAATGACTTGATTGATCCAGTAGAAGCTGCAAATGATGTTTCAGGATGTGTATATAGAGCCGGCTATCTGGTGAAATGTGCCTTTCAGCAGCATTTTCAGATGGGAGCATGTAGGTTCCTTTAAGAAACTGTCACTTGCCTTTGTGTGCTCTACGGAAATTTATTAGAAAAGTTGCATGTAGTTTACTAGTAAATATAATTTTTCCTGTTCTTTAATTTTGCAGACAATAAAACAATGGGAAACGCGGAAAGCCAAAACGTAGAGCACCCATTTTATGGAGATAAGCATGCCAGCCTGGGGAGGAAGCATACATCACGCTCACTCCGGCTTTCAAATAAAGCCTCTCGACGGACCAGGCACGCTTCTTCTGGAAAGATTATCCACAGGAACTCAGAAGTGAGCACTCGATCTAGCAGTACTCCTAGCATACCCCAGTCGCTGGCAGAAAATGGCTTGGAGCCTTTTGCCCAAGGAGCCAATCTAGAGGACTTTGGAAGCCCCATTTGGGTGGACAGAGTGGATATGGGCTTACGGCCTGTCTCTTACCACACCGATTCTTCTGTTACTCCTAGTGTTGACAGCAGCACAGTTCTCACAGCAGCCTCCATGCAGAGCATGCCAGACTCAGAAGAAAGCAGACTTTATGGGGATGAAGCTACGTTTTTGGCTGAAGGAGATGGCAGACAGCACCACCGTTATTCAACAAATGGGACTTTCATGGAGTCTGCAAGTTTCAAGAAAAAGCGTTCAAAATCTGCAGACATCTGGCGGGAGGATAGCTTGGAGTTTTCACTCTCTGACCTTAGCCAGGAGCATTTAACAAGCAACGAAGAAATACTAGGTTTGGGAGAGGAAAAGGATGTTGAGGAAATTCAAGGGACGGAAGCAAGCAACAGTCCCCAGCAGCTGGTCAGCTGCCAACGTGCCAATTCTATGAGTGACTTGTACTCCCCAAAAAACTCAAGTGCTACAATAAATGGAGGCCCGCGGAACACCTTTGGGGCATATTGTCGGAATTTAGTGTCTGATATCCCAGATATTTTGAACCATAAGCTGGCATCTGCTACAGCAGAGGACACTCCTTCCTACAATAATTATAATACACTCCCCTGTAGAAAATCTCACTGCCTTTCAGAAGGTGCCACCAACCCACAAATGAGCCATAGCAACAGCATGCAGGGCAGAAGGGCCAAAACCACTCAGGTAAAGCAGTTTTATCCAATTGAAGTTGTAAGTGCATGAATTTTCTAAGGAGAAACGCATGTTTTATTTTAATCACGGATGTTTTAGGTAGGCTGTGCTATGCTGCCAGCTCTCTGTGTGTTCTGTTTTCTATCAGCTTTCCCTTTCTGAAGGCAAGGATGCCAAAGGGATGGGGAAGCAGAGAGGGACCTGAACCAGGTCACTTTAGGACCCGGGTTACTTCCATGAATGTTCAGTTTCTGATGCATATCATTTTAAACCAAGGATTTTTTACTCCTTACAGCCATTTCTCTCTAGGAAGAATACATATGTAGTGTGACTGGAGATTTTCCTATATATATTGTTGTACTGGTGGTATATCTTTCAGGTATCTGGGTAAAGCTTGACCACTCCTCTTATGGGACTCCAGGGTATTACCTCTACACTGGTGGTTCTTAACATTTTTAGATGCAAGACACCCCTCATTAGACACAAGCACCATTTGGCAAATGCTTGCTCCAAGCTTCCACCCCTTTTTTGACTGCATAAAAATAACAGAGCAATTCTTCTGTTGCAGAAAACTCAAAGTCTAACAGGAATTAACACTGTTAATTCCTATTTGAAATTTCAGGGTTTATGATGTTTGCACATCTAACAGTGAGAACATTCTCACCCTTTGTGAGAATAACTGATCTACATGTTAGCTTCTAATGACTGGGATAAAAGAGAATTGTGAATTGGTCTCCACCAGTGGCCTTCCAGGTCTAAGTCCATGTGTCCCTTCCTTTCTCCCCCCATCAAAATGGGCCCTGTGGGTTGAGGTTCCCCCTCCACTTCTACTGACTTATTGCCTGAAGTTCAGATGCCTGCAAAATATCACTCAGAAAACAGTGCTCTTATTCTGGAAGAGATTGGGGATCCTGCAGGCAGTCTGCTTCTGTTCACCCACTGTTGATTGGAAGAGGAGAGGAAGGAGTTATGACTGCACTAGCCAAAGAGAAGGGGGAGTTGTGGTAGAAGCATTGCTTCCCCAGGTCTGGAAAATGAGTGTTAGCGGGTGGGGGATGAGGGAAGTGGTGGGGAGGGACAGATGCTTCCACTTGCTGTTACCACAATATGCAGAACAGATCCTTTTTCTGTCACCTCCAAACTCCTTTTCTCCAACCCTCAAACCCATAGGTTAGTAATGGTTTTGTTCTTCATTCTGTTGGTAGCTTGTTGATCTGTTTGACTGCTTAATTAATTAAACTGACTGAGTTACATTACATTGCTTGGTGTTGCTTACAGCAGGATAGCTTTTTTCTGTTATTCCTAGGGATATAGAAGTGCATTGTGCAGGCAACGTGTGAGCTGTATACAGGCAATATAGGTAAAAAATATTTGCAATCAGTGTAGAGTTCATTTAGCAGGCTGCTCCAACAGTTTGAAGGATACAGTGGTGCCAAACTAGAGGGCTGTCTATGATGTCTTTCATGCTATATACTATACTATTCCGATTTATAATCCTCCCTTTTTCTTCCCTTAGAAAAATCCCATAAAAATCACACTCCACTTATTCACGGTCGACCTACAATCATGTCCCTGGTTGTCTTGACATTTGTACTTGCAGTATTTTTGTTCCTGCCATAAAAATACCAAGCCAAAATTGTTTCAGTGCAGTTTTTATTTTAACTTTTTTTTTTTTTAATGCATTCAATCCTTTGGGTGCTTTCCTTGGTTATTCAATTCTCTTGTGGGATTTTGTAAGAACAGAAGCAGTTCAAGATTTGTATTCTGTACTTACTTTTTTATATTCAGGGGTAAAAGGTATTTTTCAGGGAAAATTGAACCTGGAAATGTAGGATTGACTCTAATATGCAGTCAGTTTATAAACGGAACAATATGGTATTTGGTCTCTGTGGGTATTTGTTCAGAAGCAAGGCCGGGAGACAGAAACAGAACATGCTGAGAAAAGCCTGACTACATAGGTCAAGTTTTGCATGATATCTCACGCTTCAGTGACTAACCTGATTTCATTCCATGGTTTAGATTTGGTGCATATGTAATATGCAGCACACACTACCTCTTGAGATCCAGGGAAAGAAATAGCACTTTGTACAGGGGTAAGAGACCAACAGACTTGTATCTTGACACTGGATTGGGCTGGGCTGCTAGCAGCACATCAGTACTAGAGAGACTTAAGTTTGGCAGCATGAGCCAGGGGTTACGGGGTACTGCAGCACAGGTGTGGGGACTGTTAACACAATGGGTCAGTGAGAAGGCCGTTGGAGGGTGCGATGAGAAGCCCAAGTGACCAAGGAGCAGAAGGAGATCAGCTGGCACTTGCTTGTGCGAGGTGATTGGAGGCAGGTGGTTGGATTACTGGCTGTGCCTGATCCGTGAAGATGTACTGCTTCTAAATATAAAAATGACATTCGAAACCAGCTGCTTCAGCCTCCTACAGCAGAAGCTTTGTACTTCAAAATCAGCTCTCTGTTTTTTGGAGACTTTTTTTTTTTTTTTTTGGAGTACGAGCAGAGAAACTCTTCAGTGCCCAGACAAGATTATGAGAAGCCACACAGGATAAAAAGCCACAAGAGGAAATAATAATAAAAAAAAGGTTGCTGTGTAAGAGCAATAAACAAAGTCATTTTCATTAAAGAAGATTGTTAAATTCAGCTTCTGCCTTGCCACTCTCTTCCGAATCTATTAAAAAAGGAGAGTGAAGCAGTTGGTAAATACTGAAGCTGCATATATATATTTAATCCTTAATGTTTATCATACTATTAGAATATCCCTTAGGGGCATTTCATGAGAGTAAAGAATTTGAGTGTCATTTCATTAGGCATCAGACGTGCCCTGTGACTTCACTTGGAGACTAGTTTCACTAGATATGTCTCCCACTTTCAGACTAATCCTCAAGGCATCTCAACACCCATTATAACAATAAATAAAATAACATTAAAGCATCTGAAACGATTGATGTTCCTTCCAAACCCCTCACCCTAATACTTATTTTCAATAATATTTTTTGTTAACCTAAACTTATCTCTGGTGAATCTAGGAAAGTGACTTGCTTAACTGGTAAAATAAAAGCAAAATGGAACCCTAAATTGTATGAAAATGAACAGGTTCCATCTTTTCTTGGTGATGACTTGATTAGATGGCTTCTGGATAGGGAGGGAATCTGTGTACCATGAGTACTCACTGACTATTTAATGTAATTTTCTCGTATCTCCTCTGTGAGATGGGGCAATACTATTCTCTCATTTTACAGAATGAAAACAGAGGCAAAAAGTCTGAAGCACGTAGTTGGGAAGGGATTAAAGGAGCCCCAGTTCTAGGCTTGTGCCCAAGCCACTGGCCATCCTTTCAGACCTCTTGCATGCAGTTCACAAAGTCCTTAGCTGTGATGTTTGGTCTCCCTGGACCTGTTGGTAAAAGTGCTCAGACCTGCAAGGACCTGATACCCTCCTGCAAGAAGCTCCCAGGGACCCCAATCTCTCAGTAGAGGTTGTTGAGATTTGCAGATTGAGCCAAGAGCAATGGATCTGTGCTTCTTCATTCTGGTGCATGACCTGAGGTCTGGATCCTGCTATTGTCCTTTGAGAACAACTCTTACAGTGTATACATTGAAAGGATTTGCTCCTAATTTTCACAGAATCCAAGGTTTCCAAAGTAATTAGTAATTTTTTGTTTGGTGTCCATCCTGATGCATGTTAAAGGAACACGCAGTTTCTGAAAATACTGAGCACTGTTCTCTGAAAATCAGACTCCTTTAATGCATCCCAGAAGACCTGAAATTACCCCTTTTAAAACACTACATCCATGTTTATTTTTATATACTATTTTGTCCACGGGCCCTTTGCCTGGGCCTGGGAGCAAATAAGTGGATTTACAACAACCCCCCCCTCCCCCCGAAAACCAACAACAAAACCAAAAAAACCCAGAGTAAAAGAATAGAATCTCTATATCTGCTTTTGATTTCAAGAGAGAATAAATACATGAATTTTTTTTCACTGTTTCTACTGAAAAAGGTCAAACTTTAACAGTGAAACGTGGGAGTCTCTTTTACTTAATTGGGTGCTAGAGCCTTTTAGCAATAGGCAGACAATTAGCTTCAATATGTGCAAGCAATTAATATTCGGCAAGTGGCTTTGGGGCACCCACACTGCAGTTCTTGTTTTTCATCACAATTTAACATTAAGAGTTCAGCTATGCTGAATCAAGAATTCCAGTCGAGCTCTGCTGGGATCCTATTTGGCTTTTGGAGCTCATATGATGTAGGTGGAAATGGCTTAATTGGCTGACATTTTCACCCATTTTTGCTTAAAGAAAGGCAGTTCCTCTCGTATGCAGCTTTTTTTCACTTTGGGTTCTTAAGAAACCCTCAGAATACTAGAGTGTTTGTTGAAATCTAAGTTTCCTGGAGCAACTGCATTGTGCCCAGCCAGGTTCTCAACATCCATTGAGATCCGAAAAAAATTATTTGTCTAAAGCTCATCCAAAAATCTGTCTCTCCCCCTTCTTGCAGATTTCTGCACAAATATAACCATGCAACCCATAGTACATTTGTCCTCAATAACTCTAATTAACATTGCTGAAGTCAAATGATGAGGAAGAAGCAATAACTCTGAGATATAGTTTTGTACCATCTCCAAAATGTGCCCTCTACCTTCTGCTCCATATTTCTACTCCATGTAAAATTTGTGATTAGAATTGTGGGTAATAGTGGTTGTCATCAAATGACCATGGAAGTCCAGTAAACTTAAGGGTGTCATTTTCCAGCATGCACCCATTAATTAATATTTTGAAAACTGGAGTATGGTCTGAATACTCTTCTGGCTTGTTTTTTAAATTATTGGCGATAAAGGACATAACCAGTAACTCTTTAGATTTGAGAAAATAGACGCAACTTGCATATGAAGGGATTGGTCTTGTTTTTCCTCAAGTGGCTGCTCCATAGCAGTAAACTATAGGAGACTCTACTTCTTTCAGAAGCTTTAGTTCAAGTGGTGGCACTGACAGTTGAAGGATCAAACACTCTGATCACCCAGGTAGGTCATTTACATTATGTAGTGCAAGAACTGTGGTAAGTTGTCCCTTGACTCTAACAACAAATGTCTGTTTCAGCTATAGTATCACGTTCTTTATAAAATGCAATGAGAAGAGAGTGAGCAGATTTTCCTGTCTACCCCTTTTGGAAACATGAAGATGCAAGTACCAAGCTCAAAACTTGGTTCCTGACATTGTTAAAAATATTTTGGTCACATTTTCAAATCTATTACAATTTTTAGGTCTATGCAGATGTTCAGCTAATGATTTGGGATCTCAAGCCTTTCTTAAAAGATCATCCTTTGTGGAAATATCTTATAGAATACAATAGAAATGAAACCACTAGGATTTCATAGGAATATGATCAGGCTGTACATAGATATTGATCTAAAAATACGGTTTAACACAGACTCATAGCTTTCATGTGGATTTTTGTACCATCCCATAATCTGGTGGTTTTCTTTTAAATCTTACAAAACTTTTCCACAGAGGATAGTTGCATGTATTTCAGTTCATAGTCTTGTCTGATACTAGAAACATGAGTAAAAAACATGAGTCTTATTCCAACTAGAGTCAAATGAGAGGGTCGAACACTTATAATGATGCACATCTTTTATAAATGACTAAAAGTGAGAAGTATAACCACATTGCCTTCATTCTGTGCATCTTGTTATCCCAAATACTAGTTAGTTAACCAAAGTTCTGTGATACCCTTCATTTTAAAACTCTTACCCAAATCTCTCTCATGTATCTTAAGCCGTGTATTGAGTATTACCATTCTAGATATTTTAAAACAACCAGTCCCTTCATAGTGTACTCATATTTCTGCATTGTGGGGAGAAGAAGCTCATGGAAATGCACATTTTGGACTTTTTGGGCTAACATTTTATTACTCGCTTACCATTTCTTTACTGCCTTTGTTCTTTGTACAGACATAATGGGAGGAAAATCAGCAGCCATTATAGCTGATGTGGTTCCATTAAGTTCATTTTTAGACAGAAAAAGTTTGATGTTTATATACGTGGA
This sequence comes from Gavialis gangeticus, assembly GCF_001723915.1. Classification (NCBI taxonomy): domain Eukaryota; kingdom Metazoa; phylum Chordata; order Crocodylia; family Gavialidae; genus Gavialis; species Gavialis gangeticus. The sequence continues at coordinate 219,051,142 of NW_017729032.1, forward strand.
GTGTTTGTGCTGTTGTAATAATTGTGACCCCTATCGGCTGTATGTACCATGTGTCTGTAGCTTCAAGGACTTCCTGCCTCGAAAACCACAGGCACTTGTCACAGCTGACTCTGATGGATGTAGCTTGCCCTAGCAAGCCATTCTAGTTAAATGTTTTCAGCGAAACATTTATTTTCGGAATGCTTCAGTTTATTATCCTGTGACCTAGTTATCATACAGCTTGGCAGTCATGTTTCTGCCTTGTTTAGTTACAAGACTGATCAGGGGAACTCCTCCCAAATGATACGTTTCCAAGGTGCTTTTTCTAAGGGCATAGAAAAGTAGGGCTGGAAGGTATCTCACAGGGTCATCTAGTCCAGCCACCACCCTCAGCAGCCTGAGAAGGTGTCTCTGTCCAACAGGAGGGGGCTGCAGGCAGCCTTGACCTCACCCCTTCTGCCTTCCATTGCAACGCCAAGCACTGGAGCTACCAAGCAGTCAGGTTGTTACTTTTCTTCTTTCTCTTTTCTAGCCTGTCAGACACTTTCAAGGAACAGTCAGCTCTCCTTGACTTGTAATGGGTACAGCGATGTAACCCTGTATTTTACTTCATGGATGTTCATAGTTGTTAGGGGCTGGAAAGGACCTTACAGATCATCAGGTCCAGCCCCCTTGCACTTGGTCAGGAAAGACTGCTGGGATCAGATGACCCCATTTTGATCAAGGGTGTTGCCACTTATTTAGCTCCTATGCAGTCAGAATGGGCATGTGTTAGCAGTTCCCTTTAAAAATTGTCTTCCTCTGGGTGGTCTACTTGGTTGCAAGACAAGCGAGCTTTGAGGGGCCAACTCAGCTTGTCGTTCAGGGGTGGGTGTGGGTGGGAGGAGGACCACAGCCTCAGGACTTTAAGACCTGGTTGGAGAGACTTCCTGTGTCGCTGTTGGCAGCAAATAAGCTACTTTTGCTATGAGTCTTTGTGGGAGTAGAGAGACCTTGTAATGCATTCCTATGTGCAGGAATTGCAAGCACCACAGTTTTATTAGATTAAAGTCTGCTTCTACTGCCCTTGTTCACATTAATACTTGGGTTTGTCCTGTTGAAATCAGTGCCAAAGAAATGAAGAAACTACTTTGTATATATGCTCCCACAGTAATGCTCCATACTGTTTGCTGTTAAAGGGTCTATTGTCCTCTCACTGTTCATTCCCACAAACTAAGCTCTCAATTTTTTTTTTTTTAAAGAAAAAACAATCCCATATGGATGTGAAAGAAACCGTCCAAATGTAGAAGGAGTAAACATGTAGCATCATCTTCTTGAGTTTGCAGGCAGCCTCAGACAATCACTTGAGGCTGCCCCAGCTATCTCTGTGAAGTCCAATTTGTGGCAATTTTAAATAAGGCATAATTAACTACTTCACTGCTGATTTATTTTATTATATATCATGCTAGCTGAATGCCTGTGTGGGGGCAGTGAAGAATACTGGAATGAGGGTTGTAAGGTATCTGACTGCTATTAAGGATTGCTGGGGAAGGGAGTCTAGGCCCTTGCTGCCCAGCATTTGTACGTGGTGCTGATTTATCCCACCAGAGGAAGTGGGACAGGCGATATGCATCTCTCTGCTGTTCTTTCTTGTATCCTACAACAAAAAGTCCCTTACTCAGTTGCCTAAACACCCAGCTTCTGTACTGAGAGCCCCTCCAGAGCTAAAATGCAAAACGGTGGGGGGCAGAGAATCATGGGTTGAATTTACAAAAAATATTCCAAGGAATATGCCAATTAGATTAGCCCTTCACTGTTTCATTCTGTACACACCTCCATTTCTGTATTCACCTGAACCTGCCTCAGAATTTTGGGTCATTACCTCGTAGCTGGTGATGCTCAGCTCATCAGTGAATCCATGTTCTGCTGTTTTTCCAGGATATGATCAAGATGGATAGAGACCAATATTGTGAAAATAAGAGTGATGCTTGGTCTCTGAGATGCATCTAAAGGAGTGGGATAATACCTAGTTTTCTAAATATTTTTCAAGGAATCGTGGCCAAAAATACCATCCTCTTGATTCATTTCAAACTGTGGCAACATTACCTTTTTTTTTTTTTTTTAATGCTACCTATCCAAACTTGCAGTGTTTTCAGAGTGGTTACTCTGGTGTTTGGTATTTTGTGCTGCTCATCATATGCACCACACAAAAGTCAAATACTTAAGGTTAATTTAGTTGTCAGGGTGTTTCAGCTGTGGGAAATCTCCAGAGGTATCAGTATAACGCAGACTTGCCCTGTAACTGTACCTCATTCATAGTATGTTGGGGCAGCTCTACAGAACATAAATGAACAACCCCACATTGAGTTTGCCTTGCATTGCCAGCCTTGGTCTGTGAATGCCAATATCACTTTTTTTTTTTATGCCAGATGTATTGCCCAGGTGTGTGGGTCCATGGATGTCTTCTAAACGTTCTTTGTTACCAACTCCCAATTCCTGTTGTGGTGGCTATCTTGCATTGTGCTCTCAGAGCACACTCATGTAAATGTTTAAACTCCTCTGATATTTCAGCCACTTGTATGATATGAGCCTGATGTGATATACTTTCCAGGAGCTTTCAAGATGTTTCTTTTCCTAGACAGTGGGACTGCTTCTCTGTTCCTTAAAGCGTACAGCCAAGTCAGATTGGAATGAGGTGTTTAATTTCTGTGCAGCTCCTGAGAGGTTTGTACTATTTTCCTGTCAGACACTTCTAGGTGTCAGCTGTCCTTATGCCTCACATTATTCTGGACAAAAGAATTCTTCTCGTTTTGGAAAGCAGGATTATGCTACAATAGTGGCTGAGCAAAACAGTATGAGTAATATGTGATGATGATACATTTTAACACTGAACAGACATAATTTAAGTACATTCTCTTTCTTTATAGGAAGTTTAAGGATGACTTAAGGTAGGATAAGGGCACATTAAGAGTGTGACTGTGGTCTATCTTGGTGCGTGGCAGTTAGAATAGAGGATGTACAGGTGCTGCTGGTGGGAGAGGACTGTCCTTTGAACCCACTGAGAACCACTTGTTGCCTTGTGCCATTGATCTAAGAGTTTGTTTATGAAGAAGTGTCATCCATGTGAGGAAGGAATATGCTTTAGGAACCAAGAAGCATGTTGCCCTCAATTATATCTTTGGTATGTAATCAGTTTTTCAGAAACTAGAACCTCTGGTTTATTTGCTTGATGTACAGAGTATGAGAGAGAGGTATAAGAGCCATCCATACTGATCGAATCTTTCATGAAACCTTTCAAGATTATAGATGTAATAGATCTAAGATTTTATCTTCTTGGCTTATCAGTGCAGTTGGTCTTTGTTTGGCAGCTTGGTGAAATTCTCACTTTGTTATGCAGGGCTTACTAAGACTTTCTCATTACCTATGCTATGGAAGCTACCTTGCTGGCAATGCTCATTGTAGGATGAGGTCCTAACAAGTGGTCTTGGATAGTCAAACAGTCTGATCAAGAGTGGGAAATGTGAGATCCAGAGAGAACATTAGAGTCTCTGTGTAGGGCACGTAGAAACCTGTTCATCCCACATCCTGTCCCTGGTAATCCCTTTATCAAGGAATGAAATATTTTTTGTGCTTTAAGAGCCTTTTTGATCTTTCTTGCAAAAAAGCCCCAGAACTTTTAAGTGATACATTTCCTTTACAAGAAGGTTAGTGTCCCTGTAATCCTTGTGCCAGGAGGGGGGAAGGTAGAAGGGTGAGGAGGAAGAGAGATGGTGGAAAAGCTGGAAAAAGAAAGTGGGTAATCTTTAATAGGCCCCCTCTACAAGTTACAGTTACTGCACAATTAACTAGTTAATTGCACAATTATTTGGAAACCAGCTGCATGTGCAAAGTAGCTATCACATCATAAAAAGTTCCAACCAGCTATAAAGTTAGACCTCAAAAATGTGCACTAACCTTGTAGCTAGTTACTATCAAGCTTTCATTTGCATGTGTAGCATCAGCTGACAGGGCTTCCAGCTGCAGGGGTGCACCATGTTCCGTGTAAAACCCCTGAGCCCTAGGGATTGTGGCAGCCATGATTTCTAGGGTCCAGGGGTTGCATGCGCCCCTGAGTCCTTAGGGATCATTACAACCACTATCCCCAGGGATTTCATGCACCTCAGAGCCATAGGGATTGTGGCAGCCATCATCCCACTGGGGGTTTCACACCTACAGTGATCCCCTGACCCCCAGGTTCCCCACACCCCTGGACCAAAGGAGGAGGGGGTGGATCTCCCTATAGTGATCTTTCAGTCCAGGGGTATCCCACAACCCCAGGGCAGGTAGGGGGGGGGATCACCCTTGAGGCAGTCCCTCCATCCCCATGGGTTTCATGCACCCCCATGGTTTTCAGCTGGGGTGCATGGGGCTCCCAGTCACAGGAGCTTGTTTCTTCTTGGTTCAGGGGAAGCCTGGGATCAGGCTCCCTCTGCACTGGCAATAAGGTGCAATGGGATCTAATGCACGATCCCACAGACATGCCTCCTGCCATGCATGTGCATATGTACAGGAGGTCATGGAGGCATATGGGGTTCTGTCTTTGTATATATTTAATGTACAAGGATGGCCAAATTGGCCAACCAAGCTTTGAAAGTTGGGCTCCCTCATTTCAGCACCTAAATCTAGTACATGGTGTGGTCAACAGGATCTGGGCTCAGCATTTCACTCCCTTGGGCCCTAGGTAATTGGTGCCTAATTTTAAGTATACCAATATGAGATATTTGTTTAACACCTTTTGTCTGTTTTGTGGTGCCTTACCTGAAACCCACTGTCCCAGAAGGCTACCCATTCCCTCTTGGCATGTATCTGAAAGTGTGGTATTAGGCCTCCATGAGTTTCAGTTGAACTCCTTTAGTTTAATCCTGATTGGTATGCAGAATATAAGATATAAAGGTGCCAATAAAATGTCATCTGACTCTTGGACACAGTTTATACCCTGTGTTAAGAATTAGCTGGCAGTATATTATAAGCTCAGAAGTCAAACATCTGTCTAATAAGTGCTCTTAACCTTACTAACCTACAGAGCAATTGTCACATACAGCTGCCAGTTTAAGATACTTATCTCACTAATTTCTGTGTTTGTAGTGCATAAATATGAACATGGATATCAACTGGCAGTGAGTTTGATCCAATCTAACCTTTTACATATTTGGACTGTAACCTCACTGAAAAGACAGTCATAGAGGCCATTTTTGCTATGGGAGAAAAAGCTGGAAGTCTGTACAAAAGATGAAGTAGAGAATTTCCTGGTAGAAAATGAACACTCTGTATGCAGCTATAATGGAGTAAGAATTTATTTTGGTCATAAGGAATGAACAAACAGATGTAGGGGGCAGGGTTAGAATCCTAAAATCAGTGTATTGGAAAGTGGATTTGGCACACCTAGTCCCTTTCCTGCATTGTTGTAAGGTTATAATGCTTGCAAAACACTTTAGAGTTTATACTCTTGACTGTATATATTATGCAGAGCTTTCTGTTTTGAGTGTTTTACAAGTATGAGCTAAACCCATAGCACACTCATGATGTACTTAGTGTTATTTGTAGACATGGAAACAGATGCAGAACTGTGACACACGCACACAATCATAGTTAGGGTGGGGGTTGGAACTTGGGCTCCATGCACAGAAAAAGTGCAGTAGTGGGCTCATAGTTTTAAGAGCTGCCTCTTGGGGAACTCTCATACCAATAAGGAAATCCTAATTGGCTTCTCAGATGGAAAATTAGTGATCTTCCTAATTCAGTGTTCCTGTAAAACACTTCTTGTCAAGGTTTCCTTAGTTTTTAAGGACATAAATCAGGGCACTTAGTTTACTTTCTGAGCATGTTTGCCTATCATTTTGATCACATCTATCCTCTTTTTGCAGGTAAGCTTCTTGTCTGTACTTTCAGAAGTCCCTCTATCTTCATCACGTCCTTCCTTATTCAGTAGTAGCATATAGTCAGTGTTTGTCTCTGATCTGCCAGGCTCCATTGGCTGCTTATTTTCAAGCATTCCCCTTAGTGCTTTCTTTCATGCTAACCTCATGTTTGGGAGGCATTTCCTGTAAACGATATCATCATTCTCCTTCAAAATCCTCCTTCAAAACCTCAGGCTGCCATGGTTCTTGAGGCCATGTGGATCTCCTTCATCCTGATGATGAACAGTTAGACTACTGGGGTTCTGAATCCACTGCCTTAGTATAATGACCAGGCTTGTCGCATTATGGTCTTGTAGTTCCTTTTTATCTTTTATATTCCACTGTTGTCTTCTGACTGACATTGTAACCTGCTTGGGCTAGATTTTTAGGGTATTTTGAATGGTGTCTAGTATGGTAGCATCTTGGTTCATGACTGGAGTTCTTACATGCTTTTGATGAAGCAAATAAACAATAATAATACATGGCTTCCTAGAACAACAGTGCATCTTTGTTTATATGATTGTCCAGGGGTAGTCTTCAGATGCCTAAGGTATATCCTTGGATATAGGTGCAAGCCTACAGTATTAGTGTTTTCCTTTCAAAGCTTTTCTGTGTGATTACTACTTCTTCAGGTACTGTAATTTGTTTGCCGTCATGTGGTCTGCTTCCTCAAAACTTCATGGCATCGTCGACTTAGCCTAAAGTGAGTGGGTTAAGCTTTGTTTTACCCTGCTGAATTATTAAGGTTTGGGAACCCATACTAAAACTATTGGTCGTCCTAAACTGCTGCCAGAGGCCGAACTCCAATGCCTATTCTTCCAGTTTGTCTTCACAAAGCATATGCGAGGTATTTCTGAAGTCAAATAAGAGAGGAGTGTAAAAAAATTCTAGGGTGAGAGATTGGTTCGCTTGGTATGATGATGTGCTGCTTTTTCTTTTACCTAGGATGTGAATATCGGTGAGGGAAGTGAATTCACTGACAGTGGGATTGAAGGTGCAGCCACTGATACGGACCTTCTATCTAGACGTTCAAATGCCACAAACTCCAGCTACTCTCCATCAGCTAGCCAAGCTTTCATTGGCAGTGACAGTGGCAGCAGCTCAACAGGAGATGGACTCCGTCAGGGAGTGTATGAGAACTTCCGCAGGGAGCTGGAGATGAGCACCACGAACAGTGAGAACTTGGAGGAAGCTGGTTCTGCCCTGAGTGATGAGCAAAGCAGTGGTACCTTGAGTTCTCCGGGACAGTCTGATATCCTCCTTACAGCTGCCCAGGGCACAGTGCGGAAAGCTGGAGCCCTTGCAGTGAAAAATTTCCTTGTTCACAAAAAGAATAAGAAGGTGGAGTCAGCTACCCGTAGGAAATGGAAGCACTATTGGGTTTCCTTAAAAGGTACGATGGGCACGTCTTTGTTATTCTTTAGATAGATACCAAAGTGGTTACATTCATTTGGCCCTTAGTCCAGAGGTCTTGAATTTGATATACTTTTAATATTATTTTTAGTGCTTAAAGATAAGTGTCAGTCTTGTAATGAGCACCATCCATGCTGGCCAGTGTGTCTGCATATAGCTAACTTCAGTATTAGGGCTTTAACATGTAATTAGAGTTTCTCTTGTGTCTGAAACAAATGTGTGACTGTTGTGAAGGAAGGAAGTTACATCTGTGCTAGTAGTGCAGCGTTCTTTAATAGTACTGAAAAAAACCTGCAGAAGTAGTGGGAAACAGAAGAAGAAATCATTCCTGACTTTCCTTTTCCTTTTATTTTTTCCCCACCTCCACTCCCCACACATACATTTTTGTGATGCTTGCTAACAGGTGTTATCTTGACACAGCACAAACCAGGTTGCTCTACTGCTTGTAAAGTATAATCAATCCATGCCATACTTTGAACTCAGGCTAGCAGCAGTTAGATATAGCATGGCTTCTCCAGCCTGTGCGCAGAGGGTCTTTTTCCACTGAAAAAGCACGTTTATGCCATCTCTATAAACTAAATGCCTGCAATGGTTTTGGAATTGCTGCTAGAACTGTGCTATCAGCAACAACATGACTGCTGTTATTAAAGGGTAAGCAGTTTGGGGCCCAGGCTGTGTGTTTATGTGCATCTTTATAGTGCCTGACACATTAGGCCCTGGATCCATAATGAGACTTCCAGAGGCTTCAGTAATACAAATGTTAAAAATTAAGTACTGCACAGTTGTAGCCCTGATAAGGGATGGGGTCAGCAGCACCAAAAGGAGCAGCAGGGTGGTCTGTTAGACATGGGTAAGACCTCGTTATGCAGCTGACTTGCCTTCATATAATGCTTGACAGACACTGCAGCTCTGTTCCTGTTTTCCGTTCCACATTTTCCTATCCTGTCTGTGCTGAGTGTAAGCTCTTCAAGACAAGCACGCTTAGTAGGTTACCTTTGGCTCCATAAAGCAGCCTCTGGGGAACCCACTCTGCAATTACATTAAGCAGCCAACTGGAGAAACCAAGTTTCTAGGTTAGAGTTGCCAACTGTGACTGAAGCTATTTCGGGAGATTTTTTTTCCCCAACATGATGTAATGTCATTAATTCTATCAACTCACAATATCAACCTCCCGGATTGTTTTCAATAGTCATTGGGAGATCCATGTTGATTCTGGTAGACTCCCAGTCGGCCAATCCAGGAGGGTTGGCAACCCTTTTTTAGCTTCCCCCACTCTCCCATTTCCCTGCTCTTATGGGCTTGTGTTTGCCAAGAGTTGCAACAGGAAACTGGTAACACTATCCCTATATTCCATAATGTAATAGCATTATCTGAGGATTTCGAATGGCCAACATTTTTTTTGTGCTCCAAGTTGTTCACAGGGAAACCATGATGTTATCAGGTTCCCTGATGTGATATTATTGCTTTTTCATGTTGACTGACTCTTCAAGATTACAATACCCATTGGAAAGGTAGCTGCTGAGCCCAGGGGATAAAGGCTATGCCTTTTCACTCTACAAGTCTTGCCAGGTGACATGTAAGGGTGCTTGCCGGGAGAAGTTAAAAAAGGAGTGTGGGCCAGCCCTTTGTTGCAGTTGTTATAGAGGTGGGGGGAAATAAAAGAAAAGAAATTCACAGATGAGAGCACAGTGAGAACCCCTAATCTCATCCCCTTCTAGCAGACGCAGTGTGATGGGAAAGTCTAGCTGTGAAGAGCGGGTAAACAAAGAGCCATCTGGGAGTGAAAAAAAGGGAAGGATGAGCACCAAGGCAATGTTATTTTAAAAGTGCCTTGACTCAAGTTGAGTGTTTATTTCTTAGATTGCTCTGCCTTAATAATGTTAGCATTTAAATGAAGCTTTGAAGTTAGCAGCTGCTATTGTCTGGCTGCAGATAGTTTTTTGAAAGGCTGGGGTAAGAGGGTCGCTGTGCATCACTTTCCATTATGAGGCTATTTTCCTTGGGGGACAATAGCAACAGTCATTTTTAAAAGAATTTTTTAGACAATGTTCAAAGGCAGCAAAAGTTTGAGAGAGAGAGAGAGATCATAGAGAGTGACTGTGCTTTGCCTAGAAATTATAAAGTTTTTTTTTGTGTGTGGATAGCCTGAACATTATATTTTATCTTTGCCTAGTATGCCCAATTTTTGTTCCTATGTTGCTAAGACTTTGGTTGATAATGAAAACATTGCAGTAGAATAAGGATTGCTGTTTTATTGGTTTCTAGAGTATTTTTGGCTTTCCTCTGAAG
>NW_017729032.1:219065737-219068939 GCF_001723915.1 Gavialis gangeticus
TTTGCTTGGTTTTTTTCTTCAGTTATTTTTCAATGGGGATAACACAGTGTAATCTGTTGCCCCCCCCCGCCCATCATGAACCTGTATTCAATAATTAAAAAAACTTGATCTGTGCCTTCAAGAAAATGTAGTAATGAGCAGGGCAATTTTAGAGTAGACAGGCCCTAAGGAAAACAAGTCTAGCAGTGCCAACTCACTTGTCTGGCATTATGAGGGGGAGTCCACGTTCGAACATGTTGGGTTTTGGTTCTCTTCCAATGTGGCTAATAGAGCCCTCTTAGAGACTTGTACTTGTGCCTTCCGTATGCAACTGTGTTTTACCATCTATGGTACAGACAAAATAGGTCCATCCCACAGTGTACGGTGATGCTAGGTGATATGCACATATGTAAGGTAAGGTAGAGAGCATTCTTAGAGGTAGACTCAGCAAGGAGGCCAAGAACTGAAAAAGAGGCAGCAAAAGAAAATATCTACACCCTCACTTGTGATGCAGCTCTTTTGTGGATAATTGGAGTCTCCAAGGTGTTCACCCAGTGTGGCTTTTTTTTTTTTTTTTTGGAAGGCAACTATTAGCATAACTAGGGGAGGTGGGGGGATGTGGTGAACAGGGCAGTAGCCTTCGGGGCTGGCTTTTGTGGGGGAGCGTTGCAAAAATAACTGCTGCTGCAGCTCATGGCTGGATGCACTGCAGCCTGGAATGGCAGCCAGCATTGCCCTTAGCGTCGCTGCTGCCTGGGGCACAGAGATGCCTTGTTATGCCTCTATATGGGTGGAGTTGTTAGCACCTAGGGGCATTTGTACACGTGTTCACACCACAGTGCTGGGCACTTTTAAAAGTGCCCAGTGCTGTAGCGCATACATTTATATAAACAGCGAAATGCACATCAGTGCTGAGAAAATGGCAATGGTACGCTTTTGAACTAAAACGCATCGAAGGTGAAGTGCATTATTTTTTCAGCTCAGACATGCTGGATCTCTGGTGCATTAGAGCAGGCAAAATGTATGTGTACAAGTGCCCTAGAGTTTTGTCTACAGAGACCCCTGAATTGAAGTAGAGGAGTGGTCTGAGGGTGAAGAGGTGCAGAAGATAGGAGTCATGTCCTACCAGAGTAGCATGAGACCTATTAACATGCAAAGGTTTCCTGCTACCAACATTTCTTTCCTTCCAAAAAAAACTCTTGCCTGCCCCAGGGTTTGCACTGACCCTTCCTGTGAGTCCAATTGCTCTTTCTTCCCACACTGCTTCTTGGTGGTGTGAGACAAAACAGAAGGCAGTGCCCTTTCTTAATTTCTTTGGGACCGTGCTTGTCAGCGGACAGGGGCTGCACTACCCATGGCTGTATTTCATTTTACCAGTTGAAGGCAGGCTCTGGAAAGAGGAATGACATTTAATTGTGAGTATAGTGTTTTGAAAGGAACAATTAAAATGTGTTTGAGAGTTTTTTTCCAAAGCTGCTACTTCTACCCTAATGTATTCTCTCAACCAGCCTTCATATGTAGAACACAATTGAAAGCGTTTTGCCCATTTTTCCAACTGCAGTGGAGCAGGCTGTCTGTGGTAGAGATATACGTTTAAAGATTAAAAAAAAATAGTACAGGAAAGGGCAATCAAACAAATCAGGGGCATGGAGCAGTTGTCATACCAGGAGAGATGGAAAATCTGTGAATCTATGAAAAGGCTAGGGTTCTTTAGTTTGGAAAAGAGAAGGCTGAGAGGGGATATGCTAGAGGTCTCTAAAATCATGATGGGTGTGGACCAAGTGAACAAGGAATTGTTGTTTACCAAGTCCCAAAATATTAGAATGACGTGCTCCCACTGAAATTAGTAGGAGATGCATTTAAACCTAAGGAGAAAGTACTTTGTTATGCAGCAGGTAGTTAACTAGTGGAATTAATTGCTGCAGGAGATGGTGGAGGTAGATCGTATCAGATTCAGAAAGGGACTATACAGTTTAATGTACGATAGATCTATTAATAGCTATTGAACAGAATGGTTGGAGACGTTTCCTCTGACATCTCTAAACCCATGATGGTAGATGCCAGGGAAGATAATGGATAGGGAATAGATCACTCAAATGTGTCCAGTTCAAAGCTCTCCCTCTCGTATCCACTAATGCCTTTGTCAGAGAGAGAATTCTGGCTGGATAGACCTTTTGTCTGACCCAATATGGCACTTCTTATGATCTCTCCTATGTTACTGACAGTTGGCTGGTGTATACTGGGAAGCTATTCCTCAGCATCTGTGACCAGACTCAAGGGCTTTAAGCTGTCTGTAGGGAAGATCCATCAAATTACATTCTTATACCTGCTCAAGTTTTTCATTGACTTTATTTTCACTTGAGAACTCAGGGGACTGGTGCTGTATTGTTTAGAAACAATTATGTTGAATAGATGTGGTTTTACCATATTTGTCCATGCTACTTGCTAATGCTTTACTCATTTTTTTTTCTTAGGATGTACATTATTCTTCTATGAGACTGATGGCAGATCTGGAATAGATCATAACAGCATCCCAAAGCATGCCGTCTGGGTAGAAAACAGTATAGTGCAAGCAGTGCCTGAGCACCCAAAGAAGGACTTTGTTTTTTGCCTCAGTAATTCCCTTGGGGATGCATTCCTCTTTCAGGTTTGTTTTATTTTTGGGTTTTGCAGAATTGTTCTCCTTTCCTAACTCTTGCTCCTCCAACAGACTAGAGGTGAAATGCTAGCTCGTATTGAAATCAAGTGAGCTAGCAAAATGCCATCCACTTCAATAAGGCTGGGAATTCACTCCAGAAGGTAAGAATAAGTGTGGGATGCTTGTTCAGTACCATTGGCTACACAGAGAAAACTGTGCTGAAGGGGTTTGATGCCAGATGTGGTTTATGTTTGTGTTGCCAAACCTACTGTTTTACAACTAAATTTGGTCTCCACTGGTATAGATGGATCAAAATACTATTATTAACCTATGAATAAATGGTATACCAATTCTATGAAAATGAAGGCTTTAATACAGTCTGGTAACATGGTTATCAAGCAGTTTACTCTTTTCTGCACAGCAAGACAAAGCTACAATTTGGGATGCACAGTTATGCCCCATGTGCTTTAACACCACCCTGTCATGGTAGATATGGAATTTAAAGGGTGGGTGGGGAGGGAGTCTGAGAAACCTAGGTTAAGAATCTGTAGTCTCTGTTTAAACCATGCTTAACTAAAGCCAGTC
>NW_017729032.1:219069184-219073729 GCF_001723915.1 Gavialis gangeticus
TGTTTAAACCATGCTTAACTAAAGCCAGTCTATGGATGATTTCTTGTTCTGCAGGTTCTTGTTCAAAGTTTTTAAAAGATTGCTGTCTAAGAACAGCCATCCTCAGGTCAGTGATGGAGTGTCCAGGGAGGTTAAAGTGTCCTGCCACGGGTCTGCATGTTTTTCTGCAGCTGATGTCAAAGCAGTGTTCATTTACTCTGTGACATAGGGCTCTCTGTGTCTTTCCACGGTAGAGAGCAAAGGGGCATTATAAGCAGGTGTTGGCATATATGACATTGGTGAAATGCCAACCTAAATGGAGTAGCTGTCATTTCCTAACTGTATTATTTTTACTCTATTATACTGGTGTGTTTGGTGCATATTTTCGGGTGTGGGGAATCCCATCTTTTCCCCTCAAGTGATTATTTGAGAATGTAAATACTGGAACAAAGCAGAAGAACCTCTAGGTTTCCCTGTGCTTTAAAATCTCCAAAATACTGCATTGCTGAGTGCTTCTCCCACTCTGGTATTCCTCTGATCTGCATTCCCAGCTTTTTAAAGCATGTAGCCCAAACCTCCCCACAGGAATATATCAGCATAGCTCTGTTGAGTTCAACAGAGGTATGCTGATTTCCTTCAGTTGATCTGAAAAACAAATCTGACATTTCTGAAGCCCTGTTACATTTTTGCATAGCTTCTCCCTGCCTCCCCCAGTGCCTTTCTTTTCTGAGGTGAATGTTTTGTGTTTTTTGGGGTTTTTTGCTTCATCGAGGAGCATGTGGACCCAGCAGGCATTTAATAGGCTGTGAAGCACCACAACCACGAGATCTGCTTACGTTGTTATAACATCTTTCATTTGCATTTCTTTTGGAAAGCCTTCATTCTCATAAAATTAATGCCAGGAGAGGCTAAATACTGAAAAGGTTGCATTCAATACATTTTCTTTGTGGCAACATAGAGCCTTATTCATTAAATAGGCTGTGTCATCATGTAATGGCTAGGTTTTCATGTAACTTTGTGGGAAAGAGAAGAAAATGAGCCATTTCAAAGTAAATTATTGTTTTCTTGTGCTTTGTGAAACCTTTTTTGTCCCTTACATCGGGGGAACCCATGTTACTGTGAAGACAGAGAATTAGAAGAAAAAGTAGGAATGGGGAGAACTTGGGGAGTGGGAAAGAGGATCAATCATAATTGTGGAAATAATTTGTAAGTTATTGTATCCTCCAGGCTTGATCTGATGCACACACAACTCCTGGAGCATATACGCTGCTGATCACCAGTGTTACTTAGTTACTAATAACATAGACATATACATTCATACATAAGAAAATATTGTCAGTTATTTTTTAACAGAGTACCAAGGAGGTTAAGGAAGATTATTTCTGTCCTCTGGAGACCATGTGATAAGCGGAAACATATGATCACCATTTAATGTATATTGTATCTATCCTTCCCCCTGCATTGTGTCCAGAGACATCACATACCTCTTAAACTCTGAGTCCCTGCTCAGTCTGTTCCTATCATGGCTACACATGTCCATTGCATGTGGATATCACATGCATTTGCTAGAGTATCTTGTGACATCACATACGTATTTCAGATGTTTGCAGCTTGCTTCCAGTGTTTCCCTTTCTCCACTGTAAGCGAAGCAGTCCTCTTGTCCCATTTGCTAAATATCCTGCTCCACCTACAGAATAAAATTTAAATCCTTTTTGATCCCAGAGCCTGCCCCAAAGCCCTCACAAAAAAGCAGCACATGCCAGAATTGAACCCTGTGACCAGAGGTGTAACAAGCAGAGTTGGTGCCCTGGACATACCCTATGGGGGAAGGAGAGTGATCGTGTGCTTCCAAGAGTGGGTGTAGAGGTGTGGGGGGGCACAAGAGTCTTACCCTTGCCAGGTATCCAGGTTGTAGCCGTATTGGTCTAGAAGCAAAAGGATTTCTGATTCCTTACCCTTGCCAGGTACTCCTAAACAGCCCCTTGGCTGAACTGTTGCTGCCCCCATAGTGTGCTGTGCCTGCTCTGACTATTCCCTTTTAAAGCAGTAGCAAGTACCACCAGGAACTGTTTTGACATTCCCAGCGTGGAGTTACTCTTGCTGGGGCAATTCTGGCACCCCTCCTAGGTTGGTACTCCTCCCCACCACAGTTATGCTACTGCTTATACCATGAAAGTACTACTTGGAAATATCAAATAAAACAAAATAATTACAGGGCCTTTTACAATTATTATTGTACCCTCTATGAAACCAGAAAGCAAATTGTCTTACTGTAGCTCTGGTTGGCTTCCATCATGAGTACAAAGAATGTTTGTATGCAGTTCAGGCTAGACTGACATTAACTATCTGTGGGTAGTTAGTTTAATTATTTTGTGGCAGCACATCTCACCAAGAAGAGCTCTCCACCTCATCTGTACTGGTGGCAAACTCTAGTCCTTATGGCAGTGAGAAGTGATCATCCTATTACTTGAAGCGTGAGCCTGTGTAAGGACTGGTATGCAATACAATTTTTGTGGTTTTAGTAAGAAGACAAAGAAAGGAATGTAGTCCTCAATATAGGCCTTGTCTCACAGCTGGGAAATCAAGCCTTGATTCAGGAAAGTATCCTTATTCAAAGCAATGTTTCACTCAAATATGAGTTCCATATAAGTCAGCTGAGCTCAAACACATGCCTAAAATTAAGTACATTATTAAGTGCTTTCCTAAACTGAGTCTTTTTGGGCATCTTTCACCAACTTTAATGGGGTTTGGATGAAGTCCTTTGTCACTAGTTTCTAACACCGATAGAGCAGCTGGAACAGTCTTCTCTCTTGCTGCTAATGAGTGAAGAAAATAAATTGTTCCGTCAGTCCTGGTGGATGAATTAACTTCAGCAAGTTGAATTTGAATGAAGTGGTATGGTGTTAGCGGCCCCTTTAGCTAGAAGCCAAATGTATTGGGGGTGGAGATGCAGAGCAAGTTTATGGAGTCTTCTATAACATTAATATTCTGTATCATTAACTGAAGTTTTGTTTTTACAGTAAGTTTTAAGATTAAAGGGGTTAGCAGACTTACTATTATTGGGTGAGGATGCAGAAGGAGTACTTTCTTTTAAGTCTTGATCAGAATACAGGACTTTCATGGAAACATACCAGTGTCAGATGCAGTAGAGTGGTATTTCCCTCTCCCCACGAAAACAAACAATGCATCCAGTTCGTGGGAGAATTAGTGTGCGATACGCAGCCAGTGATGTGTAAATTTAAGTAGGCCTTTAACAATACAGATTGGATTTAGATTGCTTGGGGATCTTCGGAAGCTGAAAGGTATTCTAATTTGCAATTATTTTAAACAGTCCACTAATACTGTATATGCTTGCTGTTTTCCTTAACTTGTTATTAATTGTTGCAAGCCAGCAATACGTTCCACACTGTGAAAAGCACAGACAAATGTGCTTTCTGCCTCAAGGAATTTGCAGTCTACAGAATTTCATGTAATAATTAGCTAAAAATTATTGTACCAGTACAATGAGCAAGGAAGGTAATTTGTAAGCACTTGCTAAGAAATATTCTGTAGCTGTTACACGTAGACATAGGTGTCATTCTAAAAGCTGAATGCATGGTGCTGAGCTAAAGGTAGCCTTTTCACATATGAAAATTATGTTTTTATTTCTTCAGATAAAAGTAGATTTAAGGCTTTTTTGGTTCTTGAGATCAGAGGAAAAGAATTCTCTTTGGAACAGTATTTGTTCATGTCTGATAGTTTTAAGAGGATTCTTGCTGTTCCCCTTTCCTTCTCTTCAGACCTCTAGCCAGACTGAACTAGAGAACTGGATCACTGCAATTCATTCTGCATGTGCGACAGCAGTAGCACGACAACATCACAAAGAGGATACAGTCAAACTGTTGAAAACTGAAATAAAAAAGCTGGAACAGAAGATTGATATGGATGAGAAAATGAAGAAAATGGGTGAAATGCAGCTTTCCTCAGTAACTGACTCCAAAAAGAAGAAAACCATCCTGGATCAGGTATTCTTGCCAGTGTGTTTTGAAATGGTCTCATATGAAATACCTTGTATGTGCTGTGCTATTTTAGGCTTAAATATGGATTGCACCAATTCTTCTGCACAAACCTCCTTGGTTTTCCATGTGCTTTTACAAACTTTAGCTAGGTTTGCCATTGTGAATCCCCAGTTATCACTGTCTTCTGTTGCCGGCACTTCCAACTTAAAGTGGACAACTCTAGCTGAATTTGAGAAACAGAAATCCTAGAGCAGATGTCTCTCCCTCTGTCACAGTGGCACCTTATTTTAGAAAACTAACATATGGAACCTGCTTCATTAGATTGTAGTTCTGGTCCCAGAGCTGCCAAATGTGTTTGGAATTTTAACCATAGCAGGAGGGAGTTTTTGTGTCTTTAATGTGCTAAGCTAAGGAAAATTCATGCCCCCCCCCCCCAACCTTTTGAGAAGAGGTGGGGAGGGGGAGGAGATGCTGGTTTTTCTGTTCAAAGGGTTTGTTTGTTTTTTCCCTGAAGGCTTCCATTCTACAACTATAGGATAGGTCACTTCCCCCCCCCCCCCCCCCCCCC
>NW_017729032.1:219073794-219078120 GCF_001723915.1 Gavialis gangeticus
CCCCCCCCCCCCCCCCACACACACACACATTTATCTAGTTGGGTTTTGAAACCCTTTCCTACTAGCAATTTAAATTATTTAAACGAGTCCTCACATATGCTGATTATAGAGTTCTTCCACTGAAAAGATTCATTATCCCCAGCGTACTTCACTTTTTCAAGTATAACATAAAGTTCCAGTGATTCTTAAACTACCCTGGCTGCTGCTGCTGATAATCTAGGACCCTCTGTTTGTAGAATCTTGTGATTTTTATTCTTTTTTTTTTTTAAATTTTTATTGTCCTTCATGCATAAAAGACTCCTCTTAAGGACTGCTCAGAAGAGAATCCTGCAGTACAAAGCAAATTAAAAATGGAATCTTAATACAGTTAATTAGCATTGTTTCAAAGTAGCTGTTATCTTGGGAGAAGATTTCAGCCACGAATATAAAAATATTTGTTTTCTAACTAATTAAAAAACTTTTTGTTTTAATCCTCCTTTTGTTTCTTCCCCCTCTTCTTGGAAAATATAATCAGTGTTGACAAAGCTGTAAGGCAATGTGAAGTGTAATATACATCAAGAGAGATGTTATTTATTATTGTGCTCTTGTTCTCTCTGCCTTATATTCCACTCTCCAATTCTCGCTTTATAGATCTTTGTTTGGGAGCAAAATCTTGAACAGTTCCAAATGGACCTTTTTCGCTACCGTTGTTATTTAGCCAGCCTTCAAGGAGGAGAGCTGCCAAACCCCAAAAGGCTGCTTGGTTTTGCAAGTCGTCCAACTAAAGTTGTGATGGGTCGCCTTGGGATCTTTTCCGTCTCTTCTTTTCACGCGCTGGTGAGTTTGAACAGATACCTCAAGAGGTCACTGCTGCTAAACTCTACATTTCCTGGCTGTTGTATGCAGAAATTGAATCAGTCAAAGTAGTTAGTCTGTGGGGTAAATTCTTACTGCAGTGTGCAGGAACTTCAGCATCCTGAGATGGGTCCAGACCTTTAATCTTATTTTAAAAAGAGGTGATATCAACTTGTTGCCTCAAATGTGTTGGGTTATGAAACCTGTTCTGTTATCAGAGTATGAGAACTGTGGCTGTTCTAAACACATGATATTAATTAATAGATCTACTTTATGAATACCTGCTTTCAATACAGTTGATACAAAAATGGCATTGACTCTTGAGTCCTAATTATTGAGTCCTAACTTCCTTATGAATAGGGTGGTTCTGTAGGTGATAGAGATGGCCCTGCCCCAAAACCCAAGATCCAGTCTTGGGATCAACGTGGACCTATTCTTTGCAGGGGGCTTCCATCTCTCTAATGTCCTGAACTAATATGCTGGGTGTGAACAGTTCTGAAACTTGCTAAGATTTAGATATGGCTCTAAACTTTGCAGTTGGGACCCATCTCTAATGCCTATCTGCAGGAGCTTGATTCAGAGCTTAGTAACACGAACAGGAGTCTCTTCAATGCAAATCAGATCATATTCAGTAGGCTAAGGCTTACTTCTCAGCTGTCTGGATGAGACTGTTGCCTACCTATGCCAGCATCCTGTTTGCAGTGATTGGCATTTTGAAGGAAGTTAAAAACCTCCTCTGTATTCCTTTCCATTTTACAAACAAGCTTTGGCTGTGTAAAATGGTTGAAATTTAAACAACATAAATCAGCTCTTCAAAACATACCAAAACACCCTGCAAATTGTTGGGTTTTTTTTTTAAATTATGAATTTAAATAGCATGCCAGTAGTTTAGGCCTGAGTTCCTGGAGCACTACAGAAATAGCTGAGCTCTGCTGTTGTCTTGTAGATGTCAGCTGTACCCTTCAATTGAATACAGAGCTGTAATTCAGGCAAAGGCATCTTTGTTCTTTTATATAAAAAAAGATTAGCGTCATCATCCTGATAATTGCTGGTGAATTTATATTTTTTAAGTGGCTTTTCATTTACATTTGTGTTCATTTTTCTGCCTCCCACTTCTAATGAGTGCCGAATTTCACTGCATTGTAGGGAGTGTACCTACAAATCTACTTCTTCGTGTGACTTTCTCTAGGGGTTCCAAATGAAAAGAGTGGAGTGTGTTTTGAATGTTATCTTTGGAATAAAATGTTTTCTGTCATTTGGCAGTCTCTTGTCTTACTCCTTTTCCCTTTCTTCCTAAATAAATTCATTGATGGTACAGCTAACCCCAAATATTGAGTTGAGGCACCCTGAAGGCCCTAAGGTACTGTGGTGATGAGCACAATTTGACAACACAGTGAAAGAACAGTCCACCTCTTCTAGGTGACTCATGGGGCTACACCTTCAGCTGTTGTAAATCACCATAGCTTTGTACATTTCAAAAGCTGAAGACTTGGCCTTGTTTGCTAATTAAGTGGGTTTCTTTCTTTGAGAACAATTTCTTATAAAAGGTCCTACACTGCATTTGCAGACATGGTCTAAGCAGAGGCATTTGGGTGCCATTGTTAGATGGGTTGTTTTTTTGTGATGTTACGACAAAGAGGACTTGTCATATCTTTGAGAGCAAAGACAAATCTGATAGATAAATGAATCAGATTTTAGTAAGAGTTTGTGTGTAAGCCCAGAAATTTGCAATGATGTCTCAATTTCTCTTTTTCCCTTTTTTGCCTAGTGTTCTAGAGAAAAATCACCCTTATTCCTAGTACATCTGTTCTCTGGATACCCAACCCAGTACTTTATTCCAGTCTTTATACAGTATTCAATTCACTCTTAAGATACCAGAACAACTAGTTTCTCAGCCCTGGTCATAGAGCTACCGTCACAGGTTTCTTTGTTCTAGGCATGATCGCATGCCAAATACTGTTGCTGTTTATTAGTTTAATGTGTTGGAATCTATTAAAAGTATATTCCAGGAAATTCATCTCCAGGTCTGCAAGACGGGTGTGTCTGCTGGACTTTTTTCCCCAAATTGGACTTGCTGTTCTTCTTACCACTCCCTCTCTTACAAAGAGGAGCTTGGCTGTCTTGACTCAGCACTAATAATTTGACATAACCTTTGTCCTGAATGTTGGAAGGAGTACCCAAGGAGAATGGGAGGCTTTGTTTCTGGCTGATGTTCTGTTTTATTCCCATGAAGAATTCCCCAGTTTGAGAAACTTTACTGAATTGTTTTGTCATGTGAAGAAAAATCTTTCAGCTAAATGGATAGTTAAAGGGGATAATTTTTTTTTTTTCAAATGCCCAAGCAGTTGAAGCTTATCTAACTGGCAATATCATCTCAGCTCATCACAGTTGTGCACCTCAGTTCACATCATTTTGTATAACTACAGAAAAAATTGAGTCTTGTTGGAATATAGGGTTGATTCTAGGGGGGTAGGGTTGTTTAGTTAGGTTTAGTTTTTGGTTTAGGTTTTGTCATATTTAATTGACAAAAATCTATAAAACAAAGCCCTTAAAAATCTTTAAAATTGTGCAGTAGGTTAATAAGTAGGCCCCATACCTCTGCCCCTGCTGTTGGACACCATGCTTTACTGGGAATTTGTGATTTCACAGTAATGCAGGCATCCTGCAGCATTACAGTGAATAAGAGGTGTGCTAGCAGAAAGGCAGAAATGAGAAGGGATGGGGGAGAATTTTTTGCCATGAATAAAGTAATGTAGGTGTTTTGTTTATTTTTTCTTTACTAGCTTTTAAATACGCTGTTCTCCATTAAGAAAATCTTTTCATTTAAAAGTCTTCGGCCGCATTAGTTGGCCTGTTAAAAGTTAAGCTTCTGGTCAGGTATGTAC
The DNA here is from genome assembly GCF_001723915.1 of Gavialis gangeticus. Lineage (NCBI taxonomy): Eukaryota > Metazoa > Chordata > Crocodylia > Gavialidae > Gavialis > Gavialis gangeticus. Next base: position 219,077,514 of record NW_017729032.1, read on the forward strand.
AGCGCACTTTGCAAGTATTAATAAAGAGACAGACACCATGCTTTTTGATGGTGGCTCACACTTGGGGTACCTCAGTTCTTGAGTGCTTAGATTGAAACAACATTGTAAAAGAAGTGGTGATACTTAAAGGGTTGAGTGCTCAGTCCTGGAGACTTGAACCTCTAAAACATTTTCAGTTTGGCACCCAAGAACCTTGGACACTGCTAATTTTAGGAGGGTTTTATGTCAGATGAAATGAATTGAGTTACAGTAGGAAGAAAATAGGCTGGCCTCATTAATGTTGTTCCTGTTGGGAATATGTATTTGTTACTCTTGTACTTACCTCTTTCCCATTAGCCTGTGTTGTTAAAGCAGGTAAGCAATGGGGATATCCTGGGGTACTGCAGCCTTTGGTTTTAAAACCTTATGTCACTGACAGGTGGCAGCTCGCACTGGGGAGTCCGGAGTGAGGAGAAGGACACAGGCCATGTCCAGATCTGCTAGCAAACGGAGAAGCCGGTTTTCTTCTCTTTGGGGGCTGGATACTACCTCAAAGAAAAAACAGGGGAGACCAAGCATTAATCAGGTAGGCAGCAAGGACTAAGCTTGATTTTTTTTTTTTTTTTTT
>NW_017729032.1:219078274-219079450 GCF_001723915.1 Gavialis gangeticus
TTTTTTTTTTTTTTTTTTTTCCCCAAGGCTTGTTTTATGGCCTTCAGAAGATAGTTTGGAAAAACATATATTCTTAGCTCAGGCAAAAAAAAAGAAGTAAAAACTGGAGTTGTTTATACTGAGAACTTTTAACATGTGTTTCACACCAAACCTTAAGCACTTCTTTTTAATCTTTTGTAGTTGTATAGTCATTATGTTTCCTCTTCAAAATGAGTTACTGTAATTACTGATAAGTATATAGCAGCTTGTGTTTAAATGGTCCTGGTTGAGGCTGAAAGTTCACACCTTTTCTGAGATAAACAAGTTGTATTTTAAACTGTTGCTGCTGCTGTGATCTTGTTGCCTGAAAGTGTTTTTCTGCAAGTCTTGATTAAGGAGGCAGGAGCATCACATCTGTCTGAGAACTGTTTTTTTTAAATAGAGAATAAAACAGAAATATATTTTTTTTTCGTTAAATGAAAGCTCAGAATTTGTAGGAATCAGAACTCTGGGTAGAGGTGATATCTTTTATTAGACCAGTTAGATATTTGTAACAGTCTGCCCAGAGTTGTGATTTCTTTTGCCTGTAGACCAATATGGCTACAACCTGCACCCCTGGAAGCTGTAGATCATTGTAGCTGCACCTAAACTTAGAGAGAACCAGATTACTGAAGTTGGTATATTTGTTAGGAACAATACCTGTTTTGGAGGGTTGCCAAAGGTACTGCCTACTGGTCGGGTTTGACTTGCAAAGCTGTTTCCCCTGGTCTGCAGGGCTCCCAGAGGGCTGGGAATTGGGGGTAGACAGATCAATGGAAGCATTAACTGCTGCCCAACTGCCAGGTCTTCTGCCTGAGAAATCCCACAGTTTGGATCTGGCCCAGGGTGACAATAGTCAAGTTTGGCATCCCTGTTCTAACACAAAATCTTTCATATTTCTATGCTGTCACCCCCCAGATCTTCTTCAGACAAAATGTGTTTCAAACGAGTAAGAAGATATCTTCCTGTTGTACTCTCCAAACATCCCTAATTATAGCTTCACTTGTTATTCATTATACCTCATGTAAGGCAAATGTCACAGGCATTTGTCTCCTTTTTGTTCTCTTTTCTCTTTTTTTGGCAAGGGATGGACTTGGATTTGTTTTAGTTTTGGCTCTGGGGCTTTTTTTTCCCCCTGACACCCCCCCCCCCCCCCCC
>NW_017729032.1:219079585-219085743 GCF_001723915.1 Gavialis gangeticus
GCCCCCCCCCCCCCCCCCCCTTGCCGGTGCAGTGGTGGGTGTTTATCTTTTCTCTTAAAATATTATGCCGGAATAGAAAATGTGACTGTTTAAAAAGTTTTTTCAAATCAAACTTGTACACTTGCTCCCACGTGTCTTTATTCAGGCACAGAGTCCCATTGTTTTTTGTATCCTTAGCTCATCCTGGATCACTAACTGCTATTTTCCTAGCAAGGAATGAGAGTGTTGTATTTTCGTAAGTGTGCACAACATACATAAAACATTGATTCATAACAAGAATACCTAATTATGTTTCAGTCTTCATCTGAAGGCCTCAAAGCCCAAAGCAACAGTGAGCATGCATTCTTGCCCCTATTTTACATATAGGGAAACAAAAAGAGAGGATAAAAATTGTCCAGCTTCGCTGAGTAAGGCAGCAATAGAATTGGAAATAGAGCCCAAACCTTTAGTCTCCAAGCTTGGAACTGGGCTGCTCTGCTCCCTTTGTGTTTAAAGAAGTTGGTATTTTTCTCATATTTATTTTTAACTTGCAAACCAGGTACCAGGCAGGCTGTACCCCTAAACCTCAAGATATAGATACAGTACTTTTGTTTTAGGTGGTCTGTACTTCCAGACTTTAAGTACTTCACATTATCATCCCATTAGGTTTTGAAATGGCACTTTTTGCTCTACAGGTGTTTGGTGAAGGTGTTGATTCAGTAAAAAAATCTTTAGAGGGAATCTTCGATGATGCAGCACCAGATGGCAAGGTAAGTGCCACTAGTCTTTTTAAGTTAAAGCACAGTAAAATGGTCAGATGAAGTGCAATCTTGGTAGGAGAACAGGTCCTATGATAGGCAATGCTGCCTGCAGCCAACCCAATCTGGCTTTGTCAGGCATGGGGTCAGGATGCTGGGCCTCTAGAAGGGGTGTACATCCTCTGCCTTCTGGTGTCCCAGCAGCTTCCCACATCTCACCATGAAGGACGTGGGGTGGTTGTAGCCACCAGATGCACAAGAGCAGCTGGGGCTGAAGCTAGTGGGGCTGCATTACCTCAGTCACATTAAGGTGCCCTTCATACAATAATACCTATTCTAGCAGATAATGAAATATAGTTTGTAGTCACGTTGTTTATAATAATGTCATTTTTTGCCTTATGCTAATTTCTTTATTTCAAGAGATGGAGGTGAGAGTGCAGGACTTGCAAACATAGAGGAAATAGGTCTTAACATATTGATTGTAGTTAACACTGGAATTTTGTGAACCTGTTGCTAATTTGGAAAGGACAGTATACTCTACAGTTAGCTTTAATACTCTCTGCAACTCCATGAGGTTCCTTGCTTTCCAATTACAATTCTAGCCCAGGTTCCCAAAGGAAAGTCAGCTGTTAAATACTGCTAAGCCAATGCCAAAGGATAAGTTTTTAATGTAGTAAGTAGGGATTTAGCCATTTGACTCCATTTGTTGCTAATAGGAAGTATGCAGTTCTATTACTTGCTGAAAATTTACCCCTTAGGGGTAAACTTAAAGCTACAAGAGAGAGAAAAATTCAAAATAAATTGAAAGGTGCTGTCCTATGGTACCTAGCCTTAGAAGCTTTATTGCACTTTTGACTTGACTAGCTGGGAGATGCAATATATCTGAATCTTAATTTTTAACTTCAGGGTTTTTTATGTTAAGTCTCTAATATTCCCATTTCCCCATAGGAAATCCTGACTTAAGCACATTTACACCAGTATAGCTGTGTCCACAATGATTGAAGATCTGTGTTTTATATTGTAGTTTAACCAGCAAAGCTTTCTAATCTAAACTAGCCCCTATTTTGGTTTATGACTACAGTGCCTTCCCTCTAAAGAGTGTTCCATGGTATGGTGTCTCATATGCATACTGACTTCTTTACACATGGTATTAAAGATTTGACTATAAGTATTGTTCTAATAGTCTAACAGTGGCATTTTCTATTTAGCGTGAAAAAGAAGTGGCATTGACTAGCATCCATCAACATAATCCTGACTGTGACATTTGGGTTCATGAGTACTTTACACCATCTTGGTTCGGCCTGCCAAATAACCAGTCTGCGTTGACAGTAGTACGTCCAGGGGACACTGCAAGAGACATTTTAGAAATGATTTGTAAGGTAAAAATTACGAGCTTTTTATGGGGAAAGGCTTGCAGAGAATTGCATGCTCTTTTGGAGTGACTATTTTAATGAATGTGGGGGGTTGTGGGGGAGGAAGGGTTCAAATTCCTGTGTTTTAGGTATTTCAGATGCTCCCCTGCTGTACTGAATGTAATAGACCAGTTGTTCATTAGAAATAAAATCAGAGTAATAATGAGTCATTTAGTAAAATTAATCAGTGTTGCGTAAGGAAAAAAATACTTGCATGTAATGCTTAGCTTTTTTCAAAAGCCTGAAGGGGGGAGGAGGAGAGAGACTTTCACAGAATAGTAGAGTTGGAAGGGATCTCTGGAGGTCATCTGCTCCAACCCCTTACTCAAGGCAGGGTCATAGCTGACTCACTCTTCTCAATCAAGTCTCTGTTTCTCCTGCTGTTAAAAATTTCCAAGGATGGAGATTCTACAGCCTCTGTGGACAAGTCAGTCCCAGTGTTTAACCATCCTCATAGTAAAAAAAAAAAAAAAAAAAAAATGTTTTTTCCCTAATATCCAGCCCAAATTGTCCCTAGCTGTAATTTGAGACCACTGCTCCCAGACCTATCTATCCCCTGTGGCTAGAGAGAAAAGTCTATTTCAGTGCAGGCCAGATTAATGGCACGGGGCAAGGTTGAATCAAGCCCTAGATGCCAGGATTGGGCCCACATCACCTCTACCCTGATGCTTCTAGATCGGGGCCCTATCCACTGCCTGCTCCCTCTGCCTGGGCCACAGTGCTGGGATTGGGCCCTGCACTACCTCCATCAGGCCCTGTGCACTTGATATAGTATACAGGGCCACATTATCTGGCTCAAGAGACTCCCCATGGGTCCTGTAATTTGGCATCAGGGGAGCAGCAATTGCTGTCACAGCTCCCCCTTCCCCACCCCCAAATTTTTGGACCTGTTGGGAGCCCTGCAGGCCGGATAACATGGCTCTGCAGGCTGGATCTGGCTTGTGGGCAGAGGGTTGAGCACCCCCAGTCTGTCAGTCCTTTATAATTTCCCTTTAACTATTTGAAGACTGTAATCAAATGCCCCCTCAGGCTTCTCCTCTCCAGACTAAATAATCCTAGTTCTTTCAGCCTGTCCTCATTAGTTATGTTTCTCCATCTCTAATAATTTCTCTTCAAGTGTGGGCCCTACAACTGATGCAGTACTCCAGGTGAGGCCTCACAGGTGCTGAACAGAATGGAAGAATCGCTTCACTTGATTTCCGAGTGACATTTCTTTTAATGTAGTCCACTTTATTCCTGGCTTTTTCATGGGAAATAGCAAAAGATCATTCTAATAGACCATTTCCTGTGATTCTGTAAACTGCCTTCACCCATCGTCCTCACCTCAACTGCTGTACACACCTCTTGCATGCTCCTCAAGCTCTCTACAGCTGTTTCTGAGGAGGTAAAGTACCCAAAGCAAACAACAAATGTTTCAACCCTTTTTCTGTAACAAGCTAACCAGGCCCAGTTTCCTGCTGTGGATAGCCACCACAATATAAAACAGCAGCCTTCTCTTTTGCCATTGACCAACCTTCCCATAGATATCCTCTTGCAGGACTTGTTTGCCCCCCCCCAAAAGTAATGCGAGATATCACCCACTTTCCAGCTGCCAAATCCTCCCTACGTGCAGGTCTCACACAACTTGCAGACAGCATCCTAAGAACTCAAGCAGGTTCTTCAAAAAGAAAATGTCATTGGAGGAAGAAAGTAAGTTGCCTGTGATGTCTCTATTGAAGAGTCAGCATTATCTCATGGAGCAAGGGGGAAGGAAGAGCAGAGAGCTATATCTTTATATTGGAAAAACACATTTACCTTGAAAAATAAACAAATAAGATACAATCTTGGGGAAGCTTTGAAATGAAATGAAATTTATAGCGGTGGTGAATTTAACACAGGCTGTAAGTGTCATGATCCAGATAACGTACGTATTCCACTATAACATATGTGTTCCTCTAACAACCTAACTGAATAACTAAAACTGATTCCCAGAAATGTTGCATACTGTTCTGAGAAACAAGACCTCCTTTGTGCTTAGAATTATCAAGAGCTATTAAGAACTTAACTTTGGGGAATTTTAAGGACATGTTGCATATGCTCCTGAAGAGCTGGAAGGTGTGAAGGAAGGCATTTGTTTGGTGTAATTATACAGTATGCTCAGCTTGCTGCCAGGTGCACTTCTAAAGACTGCAGCAGCCTGTGAAAGCTCTTTATTGTAATCTGGGAGAGATGACATTTTTGGAGAGAGACATAATAGGGAAGTTGGATGATACATTACTAATTTATTTTTAGGACCTTTATTTTCCTTTTGGCTAAGAGTGATTAGCCCAGTGGGTGAGATACTTAAGTGGTGTAAATTGGTGTAGATGTATGGATTCTAGTTTATACTTATTCGTATGCAGGCAGTTCTGTTTCTGTTTTGTTTTGTTTTGATTTTTTTTTAGAGTTAATCTCTGTTTCCTTCCTTTCCATAATAGTTGTCAGTCTGAAAAATGCTGATGGGTGCATTCTTTTCTACAACATTTAATAATCAATCTCTTTCTTCTGTCTCTTGCATTCAGCTCATTCTTTTTCCTTTTACTCTCTGATCAACATCATTTCACATCTGCCATCTGAGAACCAGTCAAGTTCTGGTACAGTAAACATTTCAAGATCTACATTTCATGTAAACCTCTTCATGTTGTAGAGTTGGTTAAAATTCTCCATGGTATTAAACTGGCCTTGACTATTATGTCCTAAGTCCAACTGAGTAACTGTAGAGAATGTACTATGTATGTTAACAAAGACCTTTGTGCCACTTCAGTATTTTGGGGGGGTAAAGGGGGATGTTTTATTTGATTCTGAGAATTTATAAGGCTCTTTAGTTTGTAGAAGATTTTCTCTATCATATAAGTAACAATATGATTTTTAAGGCAAGAAAAATCAATTTGTCCATGTGCATTTATTTTGTACTAATAATATCCATGTATGAACATATACATATAGATATTTATGTACTGACTGTGTTTCCAAAATATATGCAACTGACACATGCAGATGTATGCTCTGCATGAGTTTACACGTGGGATCAGGAAGTATAGATAAATAAAACCTGTAATCCTGGCAGCCCTTCATAAGAAACTCTGTTTCGGGTAATCTTTTGATTTAATTAGACAAAACTGAGAGAGTACAACAAACTTTATTTCCTGGTACTTCCTCAATGGAAGTAGATGCTTTGTGAGCAGGTGGGCAAAAGATTTTCTGCACATCTGTGGGTCTGTACCCAGTATTGGTTATGATGAGCTGCGTCCAAGGCTGGATTCCCTAAAGTTTTTGCCAGTGTCAACACCCCCACCCCCCAAAAACCCCCAAAACATCCAGAGTTCAAGGTCTGTTTGAGCCAAATGGCTTCCTGGGTTTACGGCCTAGCAGTTTTCTATTCTCAGCAGCACAGAAAGGAGTGACCATAGCTAGTATGGTCACTCCTCAGCTTGAATGACAAGGTACCCAAGTCTGGAGTCAGCCTTGAGATCATGCCTGTAAAGTGAAGCGTGACACTTGAATCACTTCTCTTTATGTTGGTGTAGCTGAAATGAGTAGAGTCACGCTCTATTATAAAGCTGAAGTATTGCAATGGGGTCATAATTTTATTTTAATGTAATAGAAGTAGGCAAATGTCAATCCTGTGGATCATGGTGTACTTTGTAAGAGATCTAGTCAGGTTTCTGATAAATATACTTGTACAGAGTCCTGTGACCATCACACCAAGACCTTCAACATGTATGCCTAGGCAACAGTACGGAAGAGTAGAGGCTGTCCAAGACCTAATGTTGGGGAAAGGAATCCCAAAGTTATTATTACACAGTTATTACACATTATTTTGAACTACTTTTATTTTTGTGTGTTAGTTATTCTCTACTCTATGTATTCTTAATGAGAGAGGTGAGCTTGTGTTTGTCATCTCATCTTCCAAGAAAATACCACTAGCTAGTACCATATTTACTTGAATATAAGATGACCTTGAATGTAAGATGCGCCCCCCCCCCCCCGC
>NW_017729032.1:219085841-219091582 GCF_001723915.1 Gavialis gangeticus
CCCCCCCCCCCCCGGCAATAATTAGATGCTCTATCTGGAAAATTTATACATTTTGTTATAATTTTTCAGATTATAGAATCTAATTATTGCAGGTTTGCCTTGAATTTTTTCCCTTCCCACTGCTACAGCAGAGAAAATAAATTGGGAGGTGGGGGTTGGTAGCTCTCTATCCCTCTTTTTCCCCCTGCAGCCCTTTCCCCCCTCCTTATTGGCAGACCCTGCTCTCCCTGAACACATGGAAGTTGGGAACAAATCTGAAAACACCGACCTTGAAATAAACTTGCCTACAGTAATTTGCATATAGTACCCATAGACTTCATCCAGAATTAATGCATTTTACCTTTTTTGAAACTGTTGCAAGTTCTAAAACAAGTACTCTGTAAACGCGCTTTTAAGGATCACTTTTATATCTACTTACATGCAGTACAAATTATGCATGATATCAATCCAAAGCAAAAAAGGGTTTACTATATAGTTCATTGGACTGGGCCCAGGCAGAGTCAACAGCATTTCAAGCCATGGTGACCCCCACAGCTCAGTACCGCTTAATATATGTGTGTACTCTAGATGAATTGCAGAACAACCTACTCTGGCTTCACCTCACTGAGGCTGAGGCCACAGTAATCATATGTGCCAGGCTGAGAAGGGAGTGACAAAGGGATTCTGGGCAAACTGTTTAGGGCTCCATTTGGTGATGTTAGCCCCTCACTTAGGTCCCCTGTATTTCCTTTTGCCTCAAACTCTGTCATCTTGAACTTCAGCATTTTCGATAGCAAGGGGAAGGTGTCAGAGTTGGCTATGACCCTCCTGGTGCTGGCTTGGTATTACAGTACCTCCAGGCCTGGTGCCAGTTCACTGTGGAAGAAACACCAGCTCACTTCTCTAAGGATCGCATTTAAAAAAAAAAAAAAAAAGTTACCCATCAGCATCTTGGTCTTTTTGGCCCAAATCAAATGAAGCACTTTTGGCACCAAAGGGAAGGTGTCAGGGCTGGCTCAGGCCCTCCTGGTGCCAGCCTGGTAGTGCAGTACCTCCAGGCCCACTGCCAGTTCCCTGTGAACATCCACCCATTTTTTTAAGGGACAGTAAATAAATAAAAAAGTTCCCATTGGTGTGTTTGCCCAATTTGGGCCCTGTGTTTTACAGTCATGCTCAGTGTTGGCTGCATATAATCAACTTTGTAGTTGGTTTCCATTGCTGAGCACATCCTCCTATTGGCAGCAGTATAATGATAGATGGTGTATTTAATGAGGTTTCCTTGTATGCAAATATAAGACAAAGTGTTCTCCCCCATGCTGATTGGGGGAAAAAGCCTTGAGTTTGAGTAAATATGGTATATTTTGAAACACAAGTAGCTTTCTATTTTGTCCACACTAGGTGCAAGTTCTTATTTAAAATCATGTTAGATGAGTATTAGTTGTTAATGTCAGCTATTCCTTTCAGTCCAGAGATGGACAAAGTTTATTTAAAAATAAAATATTTGGATGCTCAGAGGTGTGTTAGACATCTGCCAGCTTTAAGGCTTTCAGTATAATTTAAAGCAGTACCCCTTACTCACAATATGGAAGCACGGTGTAGTATGACACCTAATATTGGTGCGCCTTATCCTTGTAAAGGAAGTGGAAGAGTAGAAGGCACCTTTATTCTGATACAACTCTGTCAGTCATTAGGATTCTACCAGTTTAACCATTTCAGGGGAACAATCACACTTGTAACTTGTTTCATGACTTCATTACCAAAAGCTCTGTGTTGATTTTGGTCAGATACATACTCTCTCATGGAAATGTTCATGCTGATTACTTCTATTTCCTAGCTTTGGTGCTTTGTTGTATTGGACCAAAGGCATCTACCATGGATAATGAGATCTCAGGGAAATTATATGGCTGAAAATGCACATCCGAGTTATCTGCTGATCCCTCTAGTTCTTCTGCAAACTATCAAAATTGGGGATCACTTGGAGTTTAGGTTCACTTAGTCTAGGGACAGATATTCAAAAAGACCAAGCCTGAATTGATTCAATCTTTGCAGGTTAGTCTGACCTGCAGAGATTGAACTGATTTGCAAGTGGATAGACATTCACTTTTGATTCAGGAAATGCAGACACATGCCAGGGAGCACTAGAGTTAGCCCTACCTCCCCAGCTGAGCACTGTGGAAGGGAGAAGGGGTGGGGGACATGGACAGGCCCTAGCAGGATGCTATGATTAGGGAGAGGTTTAAATCCCCATCCTGACCTGCACAGTCCCCAGCTGGGGTGTACCTGGAGGGGGAGGGGGAACCAGCCCTCTGCAGGCTTTCCCCTTCTCTGCTTGCTGTTCCAGGTGTGGGAGTGTTACCAGACCATGACCCCTGGCTAGCACTGTGAAGCAAAGGGTTCGGGGAGGGAGGATTACTTGTGTAGAGTGCATGCATCTGTTGATGATACTGAGCTTTTCAATCTCCCTCTCCCTGCTTCTTCATACTGTCTGCAGCAAAGCGACAGCACTCGGGTCCCATGCATTGCAAACCATGTAATTTTTCACACCTCTCTGTCCCCTGTTGAATACTGTATATTGCAGCCTTCGAAGCAAACCAGCAGGGAGCTTATCAGAACACAAAGCTTATCAGCCCATCAAGAAAACAAAACCTGGCTTTTTCCAAGGCACTTGTAAGGAAGAACAGAGGGAGATTATCATCTGACCTGCTGATTAATTCCAAAAAGCCCCAAGCAGACAATCGTCTGTCTGCCTTTGTTCCAGTGAAATTAGATGCACGCGCGCACAGATACTTCTCAGCATTAGTTATCATGGAGGTGGTATGATCATGACCAGATGCTGGCTGGGGCCCATGGCACTGGGGTCTATGCTGTGGGAGAAGGGAGGGAGGGATTGAATCCCTTGAGCAGTGAGCAGCAAGGGGAGTGGGGCAGAAGCCAGGCAGATGCTTCTGTGCCTGCAGTCTCCACCACCTCCTCAGCCAGCCAGAGCTCTGGCTAGGGAGGAGAGGGGTGGGGCAAACCCTTCTCTCTGGAGCAGACAGCTCAGCCCAGGGCTGGAAAGCATGCTGGGATGCTGGAGGACTCTTATTTAACTTAAACCAGGAGGGGGTATAGGACACAAGTTCCATAAACTGGTTTGACCCAGATCAGTTAAGTCTGATACTACATTCAGTCAGGTTTATCTTAAACCAGTTTTGGCCATTTTGAAACTGGTTTATGTGCACTGGATTTATGTTCTGTTACAGGTTTAAACCAGCTTCTGATCACTTAAACTGGTTTATGTGTAACTTTTGTCCCAAGCCTTGGAGTTTAATGGGCTCCATTAAATGCACACAAAAATTGTCATCAGTGGTTGCCTTTCTATTTCAAACTCAGGAAGAGAATTTCTAATCATTTGACAACTTAGTTCTGCTATGGGATTATTCAATTCCAATACGGCATTTTAAAATCTCAGTTTTTGGCTCACACCTGACATCTGAAAAGGTGAGAATGTCAGCTTCAATCCAACATCTCCGAAACGACCTGTGTGAAGATAGAAACCCTTGCGGTTTTCTGTGGTTCTGATTTCAAGCTCATTGAAGGATGTGGATAGGCGCTTGTTGACTCCTGTTAGTTACAAATCAGGCAGTCTCTGGGACCTGTTGCAGTTTTACGATTATATTGGGTTTAGGATTAACTGCTTAGTCTTAGTGACTTCTTTAGGCTTTCTGAGTAGCCCATTGGCACACTGAAGCACAAATTTGAGGACATTCACTATAATTCAAAATTGCTGTTTGGAAGTTAAACATGCACGCAAACATTTGTTGTATGCCTTCCCTGCATCCCAGACTTTATTAGATTCCATTTAATGTGTCAGGTTAGTCTTGTTGGCATATCATTCACTCAATAACTGTCATTTGGACAGAGCTAATGTTGAATGACATGCAGAACATGTATGAGGTCTCGCATACCATAGTAGAGGTTACAACTTTACTGTTTGTTTTAAGTATCTTAAGGAAAGGAGTTGCTGATATTTTCATATCATCATCACAGTGAATTTTATCACAGAATTGTACTCCCATATCCTCCCCACCCTGGAGATACTCAACCTAAATGTTTAAATCTGCTCTCAGAACACAAGCCCGTGCCTAAATATATTTTTATTGGATTCAAAGTTTAGTTAGAACCATGTTTATTTTGGTGGACTATTAGTTCTTGTGATGCCTGCTGCTAGGAGACTAATGTGACAAGAAACTAATGTAAGACTAGTATATTATTATGCACAATTAACACTCCCCTTTGGTATTGATTTTGCATAGTGATAACTTTGTCTATTTAAATTAGACAGCTTTAGATGCAAGAGTTGCCCATCAATCTGGCTGAATTAGTCATGAAATATTTGTTGCAATTATAGTCCCCTTTCAGTTTGTGAATCTTTCCCAAATGAACGCAGATTTATAAAAATCTATGACTTTTTTAAGTATTCAGTCAAGAGTTATAATTATATATCAGTCAGAATACTGGATTTTTGGGGCTGTTTGCACTGTCTACTCACTATATATTGTTCATCATTTGTGGTATGCAGTTGGTCGTGAAAGTTCTAGCCTTTTTTCTTTTGCTTGGATTGATTAGATAACACTTTTAAACAATAGAATAATGAACAATAAATAGCAAAAATAGATTTTCCATGTGACTTTTCAAATGAATTGTTATTTTTACTAATATTTTTGGGAAGTTGTCAATATGTTTTTAAATACAGATGGTTAATAACAGGACTCTTAGAAGGCTGTATATGAATTTGTTGCCCATATTTGTGAACCCCTTTTAAATTTCCTTGACTTGCTCTCTCTTCCAGTGAGTTAACTTTGAAGTAATTTCTGAATGACATCCTTTGTGTTTATCATTACTTCAGTGCATGCTGATGACGCATTGAATTAACCATTGCTTAATTCAAGATCATTAACTGTAGAAGAGGAAAAGTCATTAACATCTCACCCCACCAAGAACCATATCCTCAGCTAATTAGAACTAATTCTTTTAAATGAAATTATCCAGGAGCACATCTGCGAGGGACCTTCAGGAGAGATTATGCTTAGGGGCAACCAGCATGGGTTCATTAGGGGCAGGTCCTGTCAGACCAACCTGGTTGCCTTCTATGACCATGTCACAAAATCCTTGGACGTGGTGTCGTGGTGGACGTAGTCTTTTTCTGGACTTTAGGAAGGCCTTCGCCACTATCGCTTACCCCATTCACATTACAAAATTAGGCGACTGTGGCATTGATGCCTACACAGCCAGATGGGTCACAAATTGGCTGGAGGGCAGCACCCAGAGAGTGGTGCTGGACGGGTCATTTTTCGACCTGGAGGGACATGGGCAGTGGGGTCCCCCAGGGCTCAGTCATCAGGCCCGCACAGTTTAATATCTTCATCAGTGACTTGGATGTGGGGGGAAAAGCACCTTGTTCAAATTCACGGATGACACTAAGATGTGGGCTGAGGTGGGCACGTTAGAAGGGAGGGACAGGCTACAACTAGATCTGGACAGGTTACAGGGGTGGGCGGTTGAGAATAGGATGGGATTCAACACTGACAAGTGCAAGGTGATGCACCTAGGGAGGAAGAACTAGCAGCATACCTACAGGTTGGGGAACTCTCTTCTCCTTAGCACAGAGGCAGAAAAGGATCTTGGAATCTCTATTGATTCCAAGATGAACATGGGCCGCCGATGTGAGGATGCGGTCAGTAAGGCTAACCGCACCTTGTCATGCATCCACAGATGTGTCA
>NW_017729032.1:219091720-219104182 GCF_001723915.1 Gavialis gangeticus
CAAAGAAGGGCCACTCACATAATTGGGGGCAGCAGGGCAGGCCCTATGAGAAAAGGCTATGAGAGCTGAACCTGTTTAGCCTCCACAAGAGAAGGCTGAGAGGGGTTTGGTGGCCATCTATAAACTCACCAGGGGGGAGCAGTGGGGAACGGGAGAGTCCCTGTTCCCCCAAGCACTACCAGAAGTTACTAGGAATAACGGCCATAAGTTGACTGAGAGTAGGTTCAGGCTAGACGTCAGGGAGCGCTACTTCACAGTCAGGATGGCTAGGATGTGGAACCGATTTCCTGGGGAAGTGGTGCTGGCTTCTACCCTGGGGTCTTCAAAAGGAGGCTAGATAATCACCTAGCCGGGGTCATTTGACCCCAGCATCCTTTCCTGCCCATGGCAAGGGCTCGGACTTGATGATCTGCTTAGGTCCCTTCCAACCCTACCAACTATGAAACTATATGGCCTGTTTCCTTTGGGAAGCTTGGGGTGCCTTTTATGCCAGCATACTATCTACTGCTTAGAACTTAAGAGACCAATTTGGATACTTTGTGTATAACCTTGCTTGACATTTATGAAAATGCTGTAGTAAGAAAAAGTTCAAAAGGACTTCCATAGGATGTTTTTATTGTTGCCATCCAAAACATTTTCTTCCTTGTCCTTCTAAAGGTGTTTGTATAGAAGAGGTCCTAATTCCTTTGCTTTAAGAATGTTTTGCTCATTTTCTCTGCAGTGCTACGGGAATGGGTGGGGATGGAATTGCCTTGTAAGCAAAAAATATAATTGAAGGTGTTTGCTTAGAGTAATAGCATTCCCCATGAAATACTGACAAGCAGTTAGGTGAGAACTTCATATTTTACAGCCAAGAGGAGGGAGTACAGAGAGAATGGAGGTTGTTTCAGGTACTCTGAAAGGTTAGGAATTTGACAGATCTCCCATGAAAAATGGAGACCTTCATCCTCCTCAGTGTCACTCATTACCTATTTCTCCTTTAAAATATGGGATTATGTTTTATATGTAACTACAGCCATTGCTTTTCTCTCTTTAAAATCTCTTCTATTTTTGTTGCAGATGCATCAGCTGGACCTTCCAGATCACTATCTGCGTCTGAAGTTCCTGATAGAGAACCAGATTCAATTTTATGTACCAAAGCCAGAAGAGGAAATCTATGAGCTGGTAACGCTAACTGCTGAACATTAAATGACATGTTATTTTATAGGGTACTATTAACTATGCTTTTCCACAGCTGTGCAGTTTTAATTTCAGGTGCAATTAGTGAATATGTGTAGTGCATAGTGTTAAGCTTTTTAAATTTATGGGTCACAAGTCATCTTGCAGTTACAGTCCCTTGCTGTCCATGGCAAACAGCCATGTTGTTATAAGCTACATTATTTACATCCTATAAAATCTCAGTCTATTTTCCTGAAGGCAGAGAGGCTCTGTGCTCACTGTTGTACATTAGGGAGAGAAGCACTTGCTAATAGTGATCTTTACGTGGAAGGTTAAATTCTAATCCCAGTCCCCCCACACTTTTCCTGTTGCTCATAATTTTCAGTTTTTTCTTTGATGAAATCTCTTTAGGGCCAAACTATTCCATGTCGGGTTCACTGCATAGATGGTTTAAAATGATGGGGTTGGAGTTTTAGGGAAAAAGTCTCTGGAGTTCTGGAAGGAGGATAAAATCACGCCATCTGTTTCAACTGGAATTTTTGAACTTACACAGCTGAAGTATAAAATTTGAGGCTTCAAGAAAATTATAAAATGAGACATTTTAAAAAATGAGACCAAACAGATGTAATGTTATATATGTTAAACTCACCAAGTTAATACAAATGCAGGAAGCATCTCTAGTCTTCTCATATATTATATCTATAGACAGACGGACAGATTTGGAGTATGGCCAATTTACTCAAAACATTACCAGTTAAGTATGCTGTGCTCAGTGGTTGCTCAGTTTAACTTTTCTGGGATTAATCCTACTTGCTTACTTTAAAAAGTAAAGGAATTAAAGAGACAAATAACATTAATGGAGCACTAGAACCAACAAGTGAAGCACTTTAGTCAGGTGTCAGATTTTGCTCCTCACTGTTTAAAAGACTGGATTAACCCACGGGAGCATTTTGCTAGGGTAGGTGTGGCCCAGGGTTGCTGTAGCCATGTGACGCTTTTAAACTAAATAGTATCTATTCTACAGTGTTTACCTGTTTGCTTAACATTAAAGTCTTCTATTGAAATGAGTGGGACTGTTTTCATGCTTAAAGTTAATAACCTGGATAAGTGTTGGCTGGGTCAGGCCTAACCTAATAGCACAAGGTCAGTAGATTAGTGGTGTGGTGTGTGTTTCATAGGAAAGCGTTGTGATTTTTTTATTTTGTTGAAGAGATTCTCTTGCAGTTAACTTACACAACTGAGTTATGTCTTCATTTTTGTAGTTTCCTGAGTAGCTTACAATAATACCACCTGGCTAATTACTTTATTTCTAATCAACCAATTTTTGAAGTATATTTCCTTAGAAAAGGTTTAATAGCATTTCTTAGACAACTAAGGAAGGGTACTTGATACCAAAAGCTTGTCTATAACCCTCCCAAAAGGGTTATCTTGTATTTCTTCCAGCTATACAATTGGTCCAATAAAAGATATCACTTGCACAGGTCTCTGCCTTGGGCAGAATTAGAAATTAGAACTCTCAATTGCCAAAGAAAGAAAGGAAAAAAATGTGCAAATTACTATACAATGCATTTCAAAAGCTGGTAGAGGCTCTATCCATTACATGCATCTCTGTGAACATTTTTAACATTAGGTAGTGTTCAAGACAGTTGCATTTTGAAGTGCCTTTTAGAGAAGTAAAACAAATCATGGAATGCTTTGTCTGAAACTTGACAGGTTAGGTTACTTTCCTCTCCATCTGATTTTAAGTCTTGCTATTCTGTCAAGTAATGCATTGCTTAAATTGGACATAGTAAAGGCTTTGGTGAAGGCCTGAGGAGAGGCCATCAGGACTTATAGGAAGTGGGGAAGTCAAGGCCGGGAAAGGCTGGAGAAAAGTCAGAAAAGCTACAGTAGATGAGGAATTGGAACTCGTGGCAGAGGTGATTTAATAGATTTCATAGACATTAGGGCTGGAAGGGACCTCGCAAGATCAAGGGGCAGGAAGTCAGCTGGGGTAAGATCACCCCAGCAAGATAAGCATACAAGTGTTTCTTAAAGGTATACAGAGTAGGTGCTTGCACCACTTTTGGGGGAAGTCTATTCCAGATTCTGGAGACTCAGATGGTAAAGAAGTTTTTACTTATGTCCAGTCTCAAACGGTCTTTCAGCAGTTTGTGACCATTAGACCTTGTCTTCCCATGCAGGGGGGTACCCTGGTGAACAGATGTTCTCCCAGTTTCTGATGCACACCCCTTAGGCTGCCACCCAGACACCGCTGAGCCTTTGCTTCTCCAGGCTGAAGAGTCCCATGCCTCTCAGGCTCTCCTAATAAGGCCTGTTCTCTTGACCTCTAATCATGTGTGGCTCTCCTCTGGACTCTTTCAAGCTTCTCCAGATCCTTTTCTGAATTGTGGAGCCTGGAATTGGATGCAGTACTCCAGCTGCGGTCTCACCAAGGCCAAGTAAAGTGGGAGGATGGCTTCTTGGCTCGTGCCTGAGATGAATCACTAGATGCAAGCCAAAGTTTTATTTGCTTTGCCAGCTGCAGCATTGCATTGGTGGCTCATGTTCATCTTGTAGTCAGTCGTGACCCCCCCCAAGTCTCTTTTGGTTGTGGTGCTAGTGAGTGTAGCACTGCTGAGCCTATAAGTACGATGTGGGTACTTTCTCTCAAGGCGGAGCACCTTGCATTTCTCCATGCTGAATGTCGTCAGGTTTTGATCCACTTACCTTGTGAGCCTGTCCAGGTTGACCTGAATTGCCAGTCTATCCTCTAGTATGACTGTACTTCCCCATAATTTGGTGTCATCAGTGAACTTAGCCAGTCCACTTCTGACACCCGAATCCAGATAATCAATGAATATATTAAAGAGTTCTGGCCTGAGTACTGAGCCTTCAGGGATGCCATTGGTAACCATGTGCTATGCTGACTCAGTTCCATTGACTGTCACTCTCTGGATCTGACCATGGAACCAGTTCCCCAACCGTTGGACCATAAGGTTGTCAAGGCTGCAGTTCCCCAATTTTACCATGAGGACATCATGGGAGACCAAGTCAAAGGCTTTTTTGAAATCTAAATATATGACATGAACCTCTTCTCCTTTGTCCAGGTGGTGCATCGCTTGGTTATAGAAGGAAATGAGGTTAGTCAGGCAAGACCTACCTGCAATGAAGTCATGTTGGCTCTCTCTCAGAATGTTGCCTTCCGTCAGCCTGTTGTTGATGGTTTCTTTGATTTTTCCCAGGATATTTCCAGGGATTGATGTCAAACTGACTGGCCTGTAGTTGCTTGGATCTTCCTTCCTTCCTTTCTTGAAGATAGGCACCACACTGGCCCTCTTCCAATCCTCAGGAACCTCTCCTGTGTGCCACAAGTTCTCAAATATCCTTGCTGTTGGTTGTGCTATGATATCAGCCAATTATTTTAGCACTCGTGGGTGTGTTCCATCCGGGCCAGCTGATTTTGTCAAGCTGTTCCCTCATAAGATTGATCTTTTATTAGACCAACTAGTTTATTAACATTAATTATAATTATTAGTAGTTAGTCTTGGTGGTCTAATAAAAGATATCACCTCTGCCATGAGTTCTGATTCCTTTTGCCTCTAGACCAATATGGGTGCAACCTGGATACCTGGCACAGGAGATGAGAACACTGTCTTTAAGACACACTAAGAGCTGAGCAGAAATCTGAAGGGAATACAGAGGCAGCACTGCCACCTACGGGTAGAGATGCAGTTTGCGAGATAATAAACAAATGCCATTTTCTGCTATTCCCAATGTTAGCAGACAAGTGTGCAACAACTCCAGTGAGCTGCCCCTGCCCTGTCTGCAGTGTAAAAATTCAGTTCTTAAATCTGCTCTTTAAAAACCTGTCCTGCTTGTGCTCATCTGCCAAAGAGCAACAGCTCCTGACTGCTTAGTCCTTTTGAAGAAAATCCTTCCCAGCCAGGACCAGCTTTGTGCAGAAGAACATATTGTGGAAGGGCTTAGAAGAGAAATCCTCCTTCATAATCTGGGGAGCATACAAAGCCACTAGCTATATCAGCAGCCTGTGCAAGTTACTTTTCTGCTGCCTCCCTGTCCCCACACAGTCACACCCATCCCACTTGTTTCAGATCCTGTATGCTGCCTTTTTGCCTTTGATGGTGCCCTTCCTGTGAAAGAAAGTCTGTAGAAACACTTCTTGTCACAAAAATACCACAATTAAAGGACCTGTAATAATCTTGGTCATTTGTTTCTGGGGTAGATGGAATGATTTTAAATAATGTAAATGATTTAAATACTGTATTGCTCATTGGGAGTTAGGCATTTAAATACCTTTATGCAATAGCACTTCTTTAACTTACAGGGGCATTGGAATACATAATAATGAAATCTATGCGAGTTTTAAAGATGGCAAGGGAAAGCATGTAAACCATTTAAAATTGAGAGAGAAATATGTACATGATTTTAAAATAAGTCCTGTCAATTTCAGGCTTTAAATTCATGATAAAATTGATGGCAGAGGATAGCCTCATCAAAGTGTTATGACTTGTGGAAATGCAGCGTACCAGAAAATTGCAGATATAATATAGGTTGTTGGCACATGTATGTGTATTTGTCCAGTTGTCACAAAAAGGATGTTAATAAAGATGTGCCAAACTTGTTTTTTGCTTTCTTGTCAACATAAATGATCATTTTAAGTGTGAAATTTCTTGGTAGGAAAACCCTACTTCTAACACTTAGGAAATTAAAGAAACAAGAAAAATTGTAATCAGCAATTTATTACTACAGCATAGGAAGAAAGTAAAGAATATAAAATATGTGAATTTTAAAAATCTGATTTTGATTTTAAAAAAATGCTTTAAATCTATTTTTATCATGAATAGTAGCCTTCCTGGAAATCTCCCAAACTACTGAATATGTTTTACCCAGTGCTGACTTCCTTGAGCTCTCAAGGCTTTTCTGACGGAGGGAGAATGACATTGGACCACAGGCAATATTGGCAGTACTAGAAATATCCCTTCAGCTCTCTTTAATTGCAAGCTAGTGCTTCTGACAATAAAACATAGTGGTCCTTATAGCACACTTCACCAGTGCAGGGAAAGTTGCAGTAAATAAATAATGATCATGTAGAAACTCACCTGCCCTTTCAGTAAAAAGAAATATCTGTTCAATGTTGTGACAATCCACAAGTCCCCTGATAGTAATGGATTTTTTTATATATATTTTGTCTATTCAGCTGTACAAAGAAATCGAAATCTGTCAAAAAATTACGCAGCGCATTCAGATTGAGAAGTCTGACACCTCCTCTGATATTTATGGTAAGTTTCTCTTTTTGCTTTTAGTTTTATTTTTCCTAATCTAATCAATTCTGGCTCATATTCACAATTCATTAAACTACCTTAAGGGCCTGGTTTAAGTAAAATGAAGCACAGCCAAGTCCTATATAACCTAAAGCAAGAGAAACCACAAGAAGCTATCTTGCCCTTACTGAAGCACACATGGATTTTATTTGTATTGAACAAAAGGGAAAATCCTTCCTGGTGTTTAAGCTATGGCATGTGGGACCTATTGTTGATGTTACAGTTCTAGAAAAGGCCATTTTTTCTTGTTTCTCTAGCTTCTCAGAAGTGACTATACAAAAACTATGTAATGAAGAATGAAGCGCTGAAATATGGTTCTATCAAGCACTAAGATTCTATCAGGAGGAGGCTAGATAAACCTTGGTCAGGGATGATTTAGGAGTACCATTCCTGCATTCGTGTAGGGGGCTGGATCGGATGACCCTTGAGATCCCATCTAACCCTATGATTCTATGGTGCCACAGAGTACTTTTGTCCTTGCAGTGGTAAACACCGCCCCCCACCTCCAGATGCCATATCTCTATATGGCATAATTTCTCTCTCTCAATCATCATTTTGTTTTGTTAATGCCTGCAGTATAGGCTAAACCATGGCTTTGCAGTAAGCACTGCTGCAGTAGGAAACTGGGATACAGGTTGTGTCAGGAGAGTCACAGTCCACCTCCTGGTTACTCTGCTGCTTCAGGTAGGAAGAATGCATTGCCATCTTTTAACACTGGTGCAGTGCTTTGGGAGGGAGAGAAATTAATCCTTTATTCTACTCATTCCCTGCCCCCTCTGGTCTGTCTGCAGCCTTTATAAGCAGCCCATGACAGCTCCCCACAATATAGGCAGCTGTCTCTGGAAAATAATGAAGAGCCTTGTGCCCTTTTTTTGTTCTCTGCATGAACACTTAAGACAGGCTACAATCTTGTCCAGCCATACACTGGATTTGGATTATAGGAGCATGACATCTGTTGAAGTCAATAGAAGCCCCTGCATCTCTGAAGCCAGAATATGTTGCCTAAATTATGAACACATTTATGAAATAGATGGAAGGGGAAGGAAATCCTCTTTCTATCATTTTTGCAAAGTCCCTGTTTATATCTGTTCCTCCAGCTTTTCAGCATTTGGAATGACAAGCTTTTGACTGGAAAGATTGCTCCTTGGCCAGGCAATTATAGCATTTTTACTTTACTTTTGCAACCTACCCCATGGGCAGCTGATCTGCATCTTTTAATGTTTATGTGAATATTCTTTTTAATGAAAAGAATAATTTTGAATGCCCAAACTGCACATTTATGCAGCTGCAGGCCATTGGAAGATTGAGCTCTGGCACAAAATGGTGATGCTGACCATTGTTTGAAAACTACAGGCTTAAGAGAAAAATATTTAACTAACCCAGTTATGACTGTAGGTTCAGTCATTAGATTGTGTTTGATAATAGTACAACAATTAGGAATTTGTCTGAATTTCTTGTTTTTTAAAACTGGTAGAAACAGAAGATGGGGAAGACAATTAATTACAATATTGCAAAGTACAAAAAACCCCCAGTTAAACCAAATGATCAGTCATCTGGCAAACAATTACATGCATGCTTTGCTGTTGCTGCTGTCAAAGAATTAAATCACAAAAATCTTTTTGACTCAAGTAGGACAGGATCGGACCCCAGGATTGTTTCCACATAATCTTGCAGACCAGTAGACCAGTAAGAAGTCTATGTTGAAATGCATGTATGCAAGGGAACAGAGTTAAGGTTACCAGGGCATTTGATTCTTTAGTGGTTAATACTGCACCTGCTTAATTTGCCAGACCCTTCGCGGTTTTAATGTAAGCCTTATTTTTACAAATTTGGGTCCCACACATATGAAGACTTGGTGCAAAATTCTACACACATCTATTGGCTATAAACAGTACAAAAGAATGATAAGCTGTTTTGTATGCCTTTGCTGAACTGAAACAAAAACATAGGTTCTTTTAATTTTAATTTCCTAAATCATAGTCATGGTGTTATTGTTTGGCTTCCTCTTAAAGAGGAAAACCCTGTAATTATAATAATCCATAAAGTGGCACTTTATTTTCAAACCCAGGAAGCATTTAAGCACTTGTGTAAAATCTCCCTGAACAGGACTAGTTTTCTAGTTTGGGGCCTGTCTTAGTGGACTGCACTAAAATGATGATTTCCAGACAAGGTCTGAAACAATTGTATGGAAGGAAGCTGGGCTTCTGCAGTGGACCTAGGATGCAGATGACAAAGGAGTGCTAACAGTTACTTGCTTTCGCTACCCATTTTCATTCCACGTCCATATACTTCCTGTGCATTTTTCAGCTTTAAAAAAATAGGTGCTACTACTCTCCATGATGTGAGTAGCCTGCTGTCATTCAGAACAATTGGGAAATTCTCATTTTAAAAATACTAAAGGGTAGCCAACATGAATTGCCACTTTTGTTTGCCTTCATGCCATAACAAGAATTCTTGATCATTACTTTTAATTTTCAAAGCGGTTTGCAAACTATTTGTCCTGACACTGTCACAGGAAGCAAGGTAAGTTACTATTGCCATTGGACAGAGTCAGAGGTGGAGAGGTTAAATGCCTGGCCTGAGGTCAAATGACTCAAGATGAATAAAGCAGTGTTTTAGGGAAAACTCACACTGGAAGCTCTGCAAGATTTCCCAGTAAATCTGTCCACCTGCACAGAGGTCTCTGTAAGTAGAGGACAATATGGCCTGTAAGGAGGATGACCATATGTCCTGTTTTAATTGAGACAGTCCTGGATTTCAGAAGCTGGTCCTGGCTGGCTCTTGAGAATTAGAATGCGTGTCCCAGAAATGCAGTGGCACAGGGCGCAGTATGGCCAGGAGTCAATGCTGCATGGAGCACCTTTCAGATGGGTGGGTAGGCACCACTGCCTGCCTGGCATGCTGTCCCACTCTCACCAACTAGTAAGAGCCTGATGGGGAGCAGGGCAGTGTCCGAGATTTCCAGGATTTCTATATGGCATTCGTGGATTCCAGAAGCAGCCTAGGAATACCTGGTCAACATCTTGGGCCCTCACTAGAAAGTTTTGCCCCCAGAACTTCTGGTAACTGCTATTGCTATGGAGCTGGCACAAGTATTCACTTGGCAGTTGTTGCAGGTGCCTCATATCCTCACAGTATGAAGTTGTGTTGACGCGAAGCATGGTGCATCACTGGGAAGACCCCAGGGCGTACATTTGCTGACATTGCTGGTACGTGTCAGCTGACTGCACGTGGCGTTAGTTTTATTTAGGGTCCAGAAAGGCCAGTTTATTTCATATTCACGTGTGGACACATGCAAACCTGTATCCATGAAGGCAACTTCTGTTGAGAGAGTGTTGTTCTGTATGCTAAGCACTGCTGACAACACACAGGGTTGCCATTTCATTTTCTTCAGTTTGTTCATTCTCTTTGAGCTAAAGTTGGTGCATCAGGCAAGCTTCACAGATTTCATTTTCATTCAGAGTTGAGGAGCTCTCATACAGGCTCCAAATTGCTCATTAAAGTCATAAATGGTCATATGCAACTGGCTTTATGAGCTGGCCCTTTTTGATGAATAAAGAATAATTTGTCCATAAATATCAACTTGAAGAGAGCTGCAGAGTTAGAATAGGCTTCTAGCACATCTGCTTCCTCTTGGCTGGTGACTGATTCCATGTCAAATGAGTATCTCTCCCTAGAGGTTCATAAATGTTTTCCTTGATGAAAAAAGAGCAAACACATACCTAGGGAGCAGTGAAGTCTCAGAAAAGCAAATATTCTGTTTTATGTAAGTCTCAGCAGTAAATAAACAAAGCATATTTAACAAATCTCATTTAATTTTCTACACACGCTGTATTTAACATTATATCAATTCCAGGTACCAGATATAAAAAAATCACTGATATCAGATAAAGTAGTCCCATTTGAACTGTTAAAGGTGTGTCAGTGCTTCCCTTGTAAATCTCTGTTTTGTGGATTTATAACTTAATCATAAAAATGTGCATAGAGCTGAGACTTGGCAAACAGCAAGTCATGCCAGGAGCAGCTGAGAAAAGGAAAGAAGGCAGCATTTTACAAACCTGGCCAGCCCAGGAAATTCACAAAATAAAAGCTGACATTCTGCTTAAACAGGCACTTTTATGCCTTGTGTAAATTAAGGATGGAGTGTCAAGCCTAAGCTTGAGTTTCCTGGCTTTTGGTGGTTTGGGACATAAACCACTGTGTTGTATAAATTTTGTTTGAGAGTACCTAACTTCTTGAAGTGACCTTTTGTGGCAAAACAGTTTTAAGTGCTTTCTAACATTCTGCAGCTGTGGTCTTCTCAAATAAAACTTAATTGATTTATGGAAACCCAGAAATTCAATTTCTAAGTAGCTCTTTTTTTTCCTCCTTAACTTTCCTTTTCAAGGGTTTTTGGGTTTTTTTGTTTTTTGTTTTTTTTAAAGGGTAAAAAGTAGTTGCCTGTTCCTGAAATCCTTACTCACACAAGTAATCTACTCTCACACAGAGAGGCAACCCTGGAAGTGCTTTTGTGGGTAAAGGCTGCCCATTCAAGTAAGGTTTTGCAGTAATTGGGGCCCCTAAGGTTTTGTTCATTGTGGAGAAGAGTAGCTGTAAATGTGGTGCATGCAATGGATGTCTTTATAGTTTGCATAGCTAACTGCAGAGGTATTTTACTTGTAACCTTTGGTATTTTTATAGGCTTCTCATTGTCCTCTTTGGAGGAGGAAGGGATTCGTCGGCTCTATGTAAGCAGTGTAAAAGAGACGGGTCTGGCTTTCAAGAAAGGTAAAAGGCACCGGAAGACTCGCTGCCTTTTTAGAATATCATATTATTGTTCTCTAATTGCATGGTGTTCGTACCTACAAGCCCAAGTCATGGACCAGGATCTTACTGTTTTCTGTCTACTGCCAAACTCCAACCTACTAGGAATGGCCGGGAAATGACTACACCATACATTCAACCTGAAACCCCTCTTGTGGTTCAGTAGTAGAATCCTCTTCTGTTGTGCGGGAGACCTGGGACTGATTCCCAAACATGCATATAATTACCACCATCAAGACACTGAATGTCCAGACTTGATCTGGCCTCTGGATACTGTCTCAATGTTCTAAAAGAGGATGGTGGGTCCCCATGCTCCTGCCTAGGTGTACATGTCAAAGGTCCTGGTGACCTCTCATGCATACACCATGATCCAGAAGGCTTGACAGTGTTCTTCTACTACTACATTCAACCCCCTTTTCTTCTGAACTGGTTTCTGATCATCTTTCCTTTATGTAGCAGGATCACTGCAGCAAGAAAGCCAAGTGGTACATAGAACAACTCTAGAATGAAAAGAAATGAAAACAAATGGCACCTCTTTCCCTCAGTGGCTGTGATCGCTGCTTCTAGTTTTGCTTCCAGCTATTTCTTTCAGATCAGGATGTAACAAACCTAATTAGGCTAAGGAATTGGCCTGAAGTGTGTGTGTAATGCAGCCTTCAACAACCTTTTTAGAGCAGTGGGCCACCACTTGCAACCTGGTCATCGCTGCCAACTACTGCTCTCTCCTGCTGCTGCAAGCTGCCTCTACAGCAGCCCCCTCCACAGAGCCCAGCCCAGCCCCACCTGCTGCTGTGGCATAAAGTAAGTCCTCCTGGACCCACAAAGTGTCCAGGAAGTGTTATCCCAGAAAACTCTAGATAAGGTCAGCAGTAATTTCTGGGTCAGGAACCAGGGGTAGTCAGCCACAGGACCCTTGCAAGGGCAGCAGCAAAACTCTTTCCTCTGAGTGTTCAACATCACGAGCCTCCAAATACTACGGCCACTGTCTTTACTGTGCACCATTGCTTCCACCAGGCACTAACAATCTCTGTCCCCAGTGGCAGTGGGGAAGGCTCCTTGGCCAGTGATGGTGAGCAGTGCTTGCTGTAGGGAGCAAACGGAGGTAGCAGGAGCGCTGTGAGTGTGGGGGGCTGCTGCAGGGGGAGCAGTGGTGGGTGCAGGGCAGAGAAGGGGGATG
>NW_017729032.1:219109182-219120888 GCF_001723915.1 Gavialis gangeticus
TCAGTGGCAGTGGGGAAGGCTCCTTGGCCAGTGATGGTGAGCAGTGCTTGCTGTAGGGAGCAAACGGAGGTAGCAGGAGCGCTGTGAGTGTGGGGGGCTGCTGCAGGGGGAGCAGTGGTGGGTGCAGGGCAGAGAAGGGGGATGCGCCAGGCCAAGCACTTTGCAGGCCATGTCCAGCACGTTGGCATTAGGTTGCTGACCCCTGGTGTAATAAATTTAAAGGATTTCAGTGCTGTTTTCAGAGGACTCTTCTTAGAGTGGTAGAGGACTGCACATTTTTCTCCTGTCATTTTCCACTCCCAGTCCTCACTTTCATATTAAAGACCATTGTCCTTCTAACATAAGTATGATGCATTTAACAGTTCTCTTTAATGAGCCATATGTGAGCCGTTAGTCAAAAAAAACAAAAGGCTGTAGGGTTCTGTGAGGAGTCTAGGCAAGAGTAAAGGCTGAAGGGGTGAAGTCTAAGTCGTCCTTCTTCCTTAGACCAAGGGAGGTTCCCTGCATCTTAGAAAATAGTTGTGCAAAGTTTTTGTGTTTTTGTTTTTTTGGCAAGACCAAAGTATGGCCTGTCATGGATTTGAAACACTGCAGTGAACTATCGGAGAAGGTGGTTCTTTTGAAGAGACCATTATCTACTTAAAAAGTCTCGCTTCTTTGTTTTCGACCTAAAATTAGACCTACAATCCCCAGAACTGGCAGAAAATGGAAAGAGGCAAAAAAATGTTTCTCATTTTTGTGTAAAAGTTGTTTGTATATTTGATGGCAATCTTTATAACAAGTGTAAAAGTGGGAGAAAAACAGAGAGAATGTTTTTCTTTTAACTTTTTTCATTTGGAGCAATCTGAGGTGTTGTGTCTTGCTGAATTTTTTACACTTTTCATTCTTTTGCCTCACTGGCACTTTGATACATAAACAAATATCTTAACCTTTTTAGGCTTATAGTTATACATATAATATAAAGATGAGGGGAAAAAACCAGCAAAGCTTTAACTATAGCATGCCTAGTTGCAACATATTACTATGATACTAATGGGATATTAGTTAGCAAGAAAAAAAATTAAATGACCTAGAAGGAAAAAAATGTTTAAATAGTTGCCAGTAGGAAAAAATGAAATATATGCTATCCCTGCTTTCACTTTGTCCTTGTTTAGTGTATAATATTATGAACCATTTATTTTGAAAGTATTTTCATTTTTTCACTTCATTTCTGCTGTGTTCATTTTGCAGTTGCTTCAGGGCAGGTGTAAATGTTATCATGTAAAAATAAAAATAGAGAAAGTTGAGGAAATGGTTCATGATGATTGTTTAAATGGGAGCTTGTTACAAAGTTGGAGTTTTTTTCTTAAAACTATTCCTTTTTCATTGATAAATATTGAAATGTTTGAACTAGCCAATTGCTGTTAGGTGTCCAACATATCAGTGACGGGGCACAGTTACAAAGCATATCTCAGTTACCCTAAAGAAAAGTCAGTGTTCCACATTCTCCTCTAGCATCCCCTTTTCCCTCACTTTACCATATTCAAAGCTAGATCTGGGTGGCTTATTTCCTGGAGGATGCATCTGGACTTATTTTACAATTCAGTTTTTAGGGGAATCCTTGCTGAATTCTTGCCTTGCACCCTGTCCTGATGATGGCAAAATTCAAATCTCTAGCTGATCTCCTGTAGCAGGGAATGCCTTTGTACAGAAAAACAGCTGTAAACTCCACCCTCCATCCACACAATGAGGTGGAACCTGGCTAGAACTATGAAGGGAAGGACCAGGGGGTTGAAACTGGCCTGATCCTGGACAGACTGCTGATACAGAATGAATCTGGCTTTACAGAGAGCAATGCTGTCAGCACCTCTGGGACAGCTCAGTGGGCAGATCCTAGCCCCACCTTGGGTTGATCTTGGCAGCCATATCAACCTGAAAGCAGGTGTGGCATGCAGCTGCCAGCTGCAGATCAGACACCCTTTGTTATGGGAGAGGTCACTATCTCTGCTTTGTCTTCCCAGTGGTTCTCCTTGTCTATCAACAACATCTCTGTCTTTCCTGGGAAGAGCAGGAACCAGCTGTTTTCTTTCCAGGTCTCTGTTTCCCCTTAGACACTAGAAGTATAGATAGTGTCTAAAACTGGTTAACAAACACAAATAACTCAGCAAAGTCTAAATTTAGCATTAGAGGATTTAAGTGCTAATAAATAGCTGGTTGCAGGACCAGAAGAGAAACAAATCTCAGAGCCTGAATATTCATCTAATGCTGTGTCACTTAGGAACGCAATCTGCTTTCTCTCCTCACTTCTGAACTATAAGAACATGCCTTCCCCTTTCAATGCAAAGCACTGACCAACATGAAAAAATTGAATAAAAATCTATCTAATGTTGTTTTATAAAGAGAGAATGCCAGTGATTCTGTTTACTTATGATGCTAGTGCTTTGAAGCTTGGAAGTTTAAATTTCTCAAATGGCATGATTTGTTTTAAAGTTTAAAATATTTCTAGTACAAAGGACAGAATACTGGACCTCATGAGCATCGAGTGATTAGGGG
This sequence comes from Gavialis gangeticus, assembly GCF_001723915.1. Taxonomy (NCBI): domain Eukaryota; kingdom Metazoa; phylum Chordata; order Crocodylia; family Gavialidae; genus Gavialis; species Gavialis gangeticus. The sequence goes on from NW_017729032.1 coordinate 219,111,715, forward strand.
ACTTCTGTGACCTATCCCCTATCCCAAGCCCCTGTACTCTCACTGGAGTAGAATTCATGTTTGCACTTGTCTTATTCTACTCCTTTCCTCACTGGAAAGTGCTAGTGTATTTATGAGCATTGCATTCTTTACATGCAATATAATGCTTTTTCTCTTGCAAAATAAGTAGGGAAAAAGGATATGGTGAAAATCAATAAACGCCTTGAAAAGTACCACTTGGCAACCATAGGCACAATGATATGCTAACAGGATGCATTAGAAAAACTTTAATTAAGGTAGATCCCTTAAGATCCATCAGGGATCCCTTAACGTCCATCAAGTTTCTACTTTGTTTGCAATTGTAAATGTTTATTTCATGTCTAGACATTATAGAGTCTGGCACTTCATAAATGCCTAGACTGAGCTCCTTGATGTACATGGGTAACAAAAAGTTATTGTGCGAGTCTTACTTGTTACTTTCTGTTTTTCAGGCCTTAAAGCTGGTGATGAAATCATTGAGATTAACAAAAAAGTTGCTGAAGATCTGGACTCGGCCATGCTGAAAGATGTTCTTGTTCAGTCTTCTCTGTGCCTTACAGTGCGTACATATGCCCAGATAGAAAGGGGGCAAAAGTTAATGCAGCTACCACCACGTCGTACCGAAAACCTGCCTGACTTGAATGACAGTACATTTATGTATATTGGCAGCAACCAAGGTACATATGTTCACTGTAAAAACTAACATGAGGTGGTCTTGATTCAGATCCAGTGGATGCTGGTTTTAAATCAGTATAATGCTACTGATCACAATAGGAGTACTCCTGTCTGAGGGAGAGAAGAATTAAGCTCTAAATGTGTTGCTGTAGATTACCAACAAAAGCTGCAGTGCTCTGGGAATATATAGCATGACATACAACCCCAGATTCTCTAGCAGGGTTGAGATGCATGAAATCGGAGAAACATGCAAGTGTCATTAGTTTGGCTTTTATTTGGAATACTCCAAAATAAAACGCGAGACACAATTAGGTATATATATTTGTTGCATATTTTTCACAGTTATTTACAAATATGGTAATTATGATGCAAAATGGAATGGCTTTTTTATTTCCTTTTTTACTTTTCTGTTCCTTTCTTCTGCTCTGGGAAGGGGAAACAATATGAAAAACAGCGCCTGAAATTTATCTCTGCTCCAAATGAACCAGCCTATTTGGCTAGGCACAGAATTTACACACAAACCAGTTTAAGCAATCAGAAATTGATTTAAACCTGTAACAGAACAGAAGTTCAGTGCATATAAGCCAGTTTCAAAATTGCTGAAAGTCATTTAAGATGAACCTGGTTGAAAGTAGTATCAGATTTAGCTTATGTAGGTCAAACTGGTTTATGGAACTTCTGTCCCAGACTCCTTTCTGATTCAAGTTAAATCAGAGTCCCCCAGCATACCAACATGCTTTGCAGCCCTGGGCTGGGCTGGGCTGGGCTGGGCTGTGCTGTCTGCTTCAGAGAGCAGGGCTGGCCCTGCCCCTCTGCTTGATAGCTGGAGCAGTGAAGGCTGTTTCACTGGCCTCACTGGCTAGCTCACTGCCTCCCCCTGTCCGCACCCCCTCCACCCCGGCAAACCCTGGCTGGGGTCTGGGGAGGGGGGAGGTGTTAAACACTCCTTCCCCTGCTCAAACTTACTGTTGGCTGCACCTGTGGACTACAAATCCCAGAGGCACCTGGAAGCAGGAAGAGGAAGCGATGAGCCACCCTGCAGAGTCCTGCTGCTGTGATTGTGGACTGCAAATCCCAGAGACCTTGGGGGCAGCAGGAAGAGTAAGCGAACACACAGCTGAGCTGTATTTATAGTTCTTCAGAGAGAGAACTATTTTTGTTTAAGCTTTTCTTAATTTAATACCACCATCTCCTCCACTTCCCTCCCACCCAATTAGATCACAGGCTGGGGCCTGGCCACATCCCCTCCACTCCAGTAAGGATGGGGGGAAGAGTCTTGGAGGGCTTCTCTCTTCCAGTGGCTGGCAGGAATGCTCTAGTGTGCATGCACATATGCATATACGTGTGTGTATGTCCCTCTGTAGCTTCTGGCTTGAGCCACTGCAGGCATGCGGCTGGCTGCATTTCCAGAATCAAAAGTGAATGTCTGCTCATTTGCTTATTGGTTCAATCTCAATAGCTTAGATTAACCTGCAAAGACTGAACCAATTCAGCCTTGTGCTTTTTGACTGTCTGTACTTAGTTTTTGTGTTGTATTGTCATCTCAATGCTTTTTAAAAGCAGTGGTAAGGATGAGTAGGGATTAGAGCTGGCTAAAAATTTTTATACGGATATTCATAAGTTCAGTAGTTGGAATTTTTGTACTTGGCCACAAGATGTCCCCATTACCTTTTATAAAACTGATCCACCTGGTTCTCCATTGGTTTGCACTTTTGTGCTATTGTGGACATGTACTTTACACCTGTTTTATGTAGATGTAAATGACTACCCATAGTCTGAGGTGGTTAAGAATTACACTCTACATATTTACTTGACATAATGATTCCTAAGATGGCATGATCAGATGCTGCAGCTCTATTTACATGCATAGATGGCAATGCTATTTGCTGTTCTGAAGCAAAATTTTGAGTTCTTTGCTTTGGGGCAGTGTTAATTTTGTTCCCACTATCTAAATGAGTTTGTGCACTTGCCACCAAACCAAAACACTCCTTTTGCAAATAGCTTCCCCAATACTGAGGCTTAGTTTTTGCATTCTTGATCAGTCTCTACTGTTAGAAATGTCTGTTATTTTTGGAGTGCTCTGCTCACTTCCCTCATTTTTTCTTTCTGGGGAGTAACTTGCTCAGTGTAAGCACATTGTCATCTTTCAAGTGCACAGAATCATAGGGTCAGGATAGATGTTAAGGGTTGTCCAGTCTAACTCCCTGGACAGACACAAGATTCACTGTTCTTAAACCAGCCCAGACGGATGCCTATTCAGCCTTTTCATGTGACAGCTCCTTTACTGGAAGTTTACAACTTCCCTGAATAGTTTGTTCCATTCTCCTACTGTGATTACCATTGAAAAGTTGGTCTTGAAATTTTAATCAAAATCTGCTTTCTTCATGTGATTTTTGTATTTGCTTTCCTATAAAGCTTGTAGTTTTTAGGGAAATCTAGACTCCTGTTCTAGACTACTTCTTTTTCTACACAGTGGGGAAATTGGGAAAAGGAAAGTGTTCCTTTTATCTTACTGTTGCTGTAAGAGGAGAAGGCATACCTCTTAATTAAATTGGAGGAAATAACACAATAGCATGATACCTTCTATAAAATTACCCTTTTCACATGGTTGTAATTGCCATATGAAATTCCCATCTATGTCATGGAATTAAAAAAAAATCCTATTTTAAACTAAACAGCACCCACATTCCAATGGGGAAGTTTTTAGATTATTGTGGGAATAGGATTCAGGATCTGCTGGAAACTCTGAGTTTAGAGATTAATAAAACAATATCAAGTTTTTCTTAAAGGTTGTGTTCTTCTAGGCCTGTGCATTATTTGGGATTTATGGTTTGGAAATGGATTCAAATATTGTTTTATATACACATGTATCTTATTACTCTTTCTGAGAATGTAGCTGTCTCAGGTTTTTGGTTTCAGTTCTGTGGCTCCTGGTTAAGAGCAGTCAAGTGTGAAATATCCACTGACCCATTTATTTTTACCTTAGTTGATTACTACCAGCTTGGCTGGATGGATAAGTTAGCTCAGTGGTTTCTATCATATGCTTTTATATCATGTAAATGTGTATTGGTATGCTGAACTGAACACCTGTCATTTTGAGCATTGGATTTTAATCTTATTGGGTTATATCCAGGTCCTCAGTTGGCATAAATCAGCCCAGTCCCATGGATTCAATCTAGTTTACACCTGTTTCCACTAGTGAAGGATCTGACTGATCCATCATACTAATGTAGCTTTCAGCTTCATTCTTCCTTGGCACAATTCTCTGTCATCATCTTCTTTCATGTGGCAACTTGGAGCAACAATTATAAGTCCAGTTTAAGGTTAGTTAACCTGTATAACGCTCTTGAGGTAGGAAATGCATCTCTGCAATGTCACCATCAAATTTGTATAGAGGGCACAGTATTGTTATGTGGTCCATAGTGTGATCAGGGTTGCCACAATCTCATTCTGCAGACCTCCTAATACACCATCTGTGCATCAAGTGACTGCAGTGGCCGTGCCTGGTTCGGATCCGACTGAGAACCTTCCATGTTTTTTGCAGAAGGTCAAAACCAGGAGGCTTTATTGTTGGGTCAGAAATTAGATGTTTATTCTGAATGGTGGATTCATTCCACGCTTTCCTCCAAGCTGCTGCACTGTTGTGTCCTGCGAGGGATCATACATGTTTCCACAAAGGTCTCCAGAAGTCCAAGCGGTGAGCTGGGAGGTTCTTTAAATCTCGGTGGAGGGGGAAGTCTGAGTTGTCATTCAAGTGGACAGCCTCTCTATGTATTTTTGTCATGGCAAATGTCTCGAGGAGCAATATTGGCTAGCCCCGGTAACCATTGAATTGGTGCAGATTTCAGGGTTGCAATGATAGCACGCATTGCAGAATTTAACTGGACATCCATGCATTTGGTATGAGTGCTAGCAGCCCAGACAGCTGAACAGTGCTTGGCCATTGGGAAAACCAATGCCATAGCAGAGGTGCAGAGCACTCCTGCGGTGGCACCTCAGCTTGTTCTAGTGAGTTTTTGCATGATGCTCACCTGACTCTTGATCTTTGCAGCTATTTTTTGAAGATGATTATGAAAAGTTAAGGTGTCATCGAGTGTCATACCTAGCTAGGAAAGAGTTAGATAACGTGTATTTTTTTTTCTCTGCAATAGGTGACGTTGGGATGAACATGTGCTTTGTGGTTGTTGAGGTGACACACTGAGATGATGGACTTAGTTGGATTCGGTCTCAGGGTCCTCTTGCAGAAATATTCTGCCATCATTGACAGGTCTAACGTCAGTGTGTCTTCAATCTCTTTGAAGGTCTTTGCCTGTGTGGTTAGTGCCAGGTCATCAGCATGGGCAAATTTCCTCAAAGAGGTAGCAGGCATATCGCTTACGTAAATGTTGAAGAAGGTCAGAGCAAGAGCACTTCCCCGAGGGAAGCCGTTATTCAGGGCCCTTAGTCTACTTGCTTTGTCTTGGAAGTAGACATGCATCCATCAATTGCCCAGAAATGTCCACAAAAGGCAGAACACCCTGGCTTACAGGAAAAGGCAGGACAGTTTTAGCAACAGACCATGCTTCCAAACAGTATCATATGCTGCGAAAAGGTCAATGAATGCAGCGCCAGTTTTAAGGTTGCTCTGGAAGCCAGCTTTGATGTTCAAACCCTGGAGAGCCACAAGAACCGTGCCGGCGAGCCACATGTGGGTCATGAGCTGTGGTTTGGCCACCATTGGTGTATTCCTTTTAGTACTTCCCAGTAATTAGTCTGACTACAGAGATTTTTGATATAACACAGACTAAAGAAGATGTATGTCTGTTCCCTTGAGGAAAAGTTTGCTCCTCTTTTTATTTTCCCAAGGTTTTAATCTTCTATTTCCTTAGCACAGGCATCATGATTCTGGCTGCAGTTCTCTCCGGAGACCTTGACAGTAATTTTTTCCTTAAAAATGGTAATGTCCCTACACTCACTTTTTATGTATCAAGGAATTTGTCTCTGTGATACTCCCAAATCTACTCAGCCAGGAACTGAGAGAATGTGGACTAGCCGCTCAAAGGCCAGGCTCCTAAAATCAACACGACAGCTTTGGCACTAGGCCAGTAAACCCCATAACGGTTTCTTTCTCTTTGTATGCTTGTATTAATCTGTAACAGTTCATGGCATGCCCTCTTTCTCTTCCTGAACAGAGAAACCATGTTTTTCTGTGGGGGATGATTTGTGAGCTACTTCCCTATGTGATAGACTTTCTGAAGCTTAGGTGGCAAATATTTTTGTTGTCAGACTAGTATCAGAAGGATACACAACACAAAACACAAGGACAAGCAAGAGCCTTGCCACCTCCTGTAAATGGTAGTTGGTAAAACAAGGCTATTGTTGTTTTGAACCAAAACATACATCTTCCAGCTATTAAACAGTGACCTAGTTTTGAGCAGTTTGTGATTTGTTATTCAGCAGGCAATAAAAACAGGGGCTATAATTATCTTAGGACCTAAAAGTTACTAGTAGGGAAAGAAACAAACTAGTTCCCCCAGACCCAGGAGGCACCAGTTGCTGAGCCATGGGGGCGGGGGGTCCTCCGTGCGCTCCCGGCAAACCCAGAAGTGAACCAGAAGTGCTTCTGGTTCACTTCTGGGTCCACTGCTGTGCGCGCTGGGGACTCCCCTGTACCCGCATAGGATGCTCCGTCCACCCTAGCATCTCAGTGTTCACAAGCCACCTGGTACCTTGAGGTATGTAGAAAAAACATTAAAGTTGTGTCTGTCTGAATCATCGAATCTCTCCAAATCGATTCAGAGGGTTCCTATTCGATTCAGAGAGATTAAAGGGTCCTCTGATTCGACTTGGATTCAGAGATTTGGCCACCAAATCCGGTCAAATCTCTGCCAAATCGAATCAGTGACCAAAGCTTCACGCAGCCCTAATAGCCAGATGGGATACTTGCACTGCTTTAAAGGGAGCAGGAGTGGATGTCTTGCCATGCAGACTAATTGTTTACCTGTCCACACCTACCATTTTGGAAACTAAACTAAATAGGTTTATTACTCTTTAATGTAATAGGGTTATATTATCAGTTCAGCTTCACTTGAGGGTAAGAGTGTAAAAGTACCCTGAATCAGCTGACCAGTGCTTTTAAGCGAATTATCTCCTCGCCTTTAAAACTGTATAACTCTAAGGTCCAGCCATGACCTGACACTTTCCTTGCATCCAGAAAAGTGATTGCATTTAGATGATCATCAGCATAGATTTCATTGTGCTTCAAAAGCAATTATTTTAAGTAGAAATGAAAGCAATAGGACTTTATAGAAATTAAAAGCTTTTAAAGAAGTAATCCTGAAACCCTACTGAAATGTAAGGGGAAACAATGTCCTTTTTGTTAGAACGGTTAAGTCACAGAATGTAATGGGGGATTTTATTCCATTGCAGTCTGGTTTGACAGGGGCTGGTTCTTTACTCCCTGCCCTAACTGTTTGTGATGAGTTCTGCAAGTGGATGTAGATTTCTTGGGTAGAGTGGTTCTCAACCTACTTAGCCTCCAGGCACCCCTCAGAAAATGCCAGCTCTTAACTTTCACCTGTCTTTTTGACTATGGAAAAATAATAGAGCAGTTCTTCTGTTGCAGCAAGCCAGAATGTTTTTGACATAATGGATTCCTGTTTGAATCTTTGGGGGGGTTTTAAAATCATGTGTAGGAGTTTGCACACCTAAAAATGCTAATATTAAGCAGCAATATGCAGCAACTTTAAGAGTACTCCACAGGGTGCCATCAGACCCGGGTTGAAGATCACTGGTGTAGAGGTTCACGGTCCATGTTCAGTTTTGTAGATCTTTCCTTTCTGTGGGCATAGCTTCATTTGTAATTTGTGTTTTTCTTTTACGTTTCCTAGTCCAAAGCCAAACACAGTTCTTTTAAAAACAAAAAAAGGAGCAAAGGCACAGACACCCTATGATAATGACTCTTTGGGCTGTTGAACTTGCAGGTCCAAACTTGTCCCAAATAAAAATATAACAGCAGAGTAATGCATTGTTGAATATTGATATTTATTCTAAAATGGCTCCTGTTATCAGGTCCTCAAATGACTAGCCCCACTACTGCACTAGTAGCATTCAGAGATGATGCTTTCTATGAAGGCAAGTTGCTGTTGTGCTATTAATATGTTATAGCCTTTCATTTTTTTAAAATTAGGTTGTGAGCATGTGGCCATTGAATATTCCTTCATGCTATTTAGAATACAGATTCCTGGCTGAAATCCAAGTTGTGTAAGTGCATTCTGCCTCTGTCTCCTCCCCTGCAGTTTCAGTTTAATGGGCTAATTCTTTACTGCTACCCAAACTGTACATGGTGTTTCTGTGAGGTGTTAAAGATCTGCCTTATTGCACTTCAAACAGTATCTTATTTTACTTGTGATGGAAGTGTTTAGTAGTGTTAATCACCATGTTTTGTGGAATTGCCCGGAGCTGATGTAGGGCTAGCTCCAATTTGGAACTTAGGTAGGCTGTAGGTGAATTTTAAATACCTAAGTCAAAAACTGCAATCTAGAAGAACCACATGCAACTACTGCCTAAAGCCATGAGACATCTTCCTGCATGACTTAAAACTTTCTCAGGTACTTGGGTTCTGCATTTGAACATGTCCCAAACTGCCCCAGGCTGGGCATCTGTCCGCCATCTAAGCCCAATTGGTAGCCATATGGGTTTGAACAACCTCACACTGAGCAGAGAATTGCAGTTAGGTCTAACTTACCGGACTTCCATGGTGACTGCTTTAAACACTGGGCTGCTATGTAAATAGCAGATACCATCACCTCTGAACCATTTTTTTGCAAAAAAGGGAATACTTTGTGATAGCTGGATGCTGTGTGTGTGTGTGTGGGGGGGGGGGGGGTTTGACAATGCTTAAGAGTAGGGATCTACCTAAACCATGCCAGAAGTACTCTGCGCAGTGACTCCTTTAATCTTGCCCTGTTTGTTTGCTCCCCTCCCCCTGCTGCTGATTGGCTGAGGGACCCCAGCAGCCTTGCTACTTGCTTCTGATTGGCCCAGAGACAAAAAACAAACAAACATGGTTTTTGCCTCCTGCCACTGATTGTCAACAGGCCCCAGTGGCCCCACTGATCAGTTGGGAGCCAAAAACCACAGCATATTTAAAACTGTGGTTTTTGCCTCCTGGCCTGTCAGGAGCAAGTGGCAGGCCTGCTGGGGCCCCTTGGCCAATTGGGATGGGGTGGGGGTGGTCAGAGGCATGCGGCAAAAGGAGCAAGATTAAAGGAGCTGCTGTGCAGCGCACTTCTGGCATGATTTAGATAGATCTCTACTTATGAGATCAGGCCCCTGAGAGAACTTGGGTGGCAATTGATGCCTAGCTTCTGGCTATCAGATGGGGTTAGGCAGGGACAGGTGCCATGTTGCCCAGCTTGGGGCAGTTCTGGGCATGTTCAGAAACACCCCCGGGCATCTGGGGAATGTTCAAGTCAAGCAGGGAGTGTCTGATCATTTTAG
>NW_017729032.1:219125888-219130169 GCF_001723915.1 Gavialis gangeticus
CCTGTCAGGAGCAAGTGGCAGGCCTGCTGGGGCCCCTTGGCCAATTGGGATGGGGTGGGGGTGGTCAGAGGCATGCGGCAAAAGGAGCAAGATTAAAGGAGCTGCTGTGCAGCGCACTTCTGGCATGATTTAGATAGATCTCTACTTATGAGATCAGGCCCCTGAGAGAACTTGGGTGGCAATTGATGCCTAGCTTCTGGCTATCAGATGGGGTTAGGCAGGGACAGGTGCCATGTTGCCCAGCTTGGGGCAGTTCTGGGCATGTTCAGAAACACCCCCGGGCATCTGGGGAATGTTCAAGTCAAGCAGGGAGTGTCTGATCATTTTAGGCAGGAGGTGCATATGGTTCTTTATATTATGTAGGTATGTATATGTATGTGCGTGTGTATACATATGTACATATGAGATTTATGCAGTGGTTTCCCTGTACATTGGATAAGCAAGGCCAGCTGGGGCTCAATTCCTCCACATTGGGCCAGAACAGTCGCACTGCACTGAGTCGGCTACACAGAGCTTGGCAATTAGGTGGAGGAGTAATGGCAGTGTTGTCACCACTCCCTCACCACCAAATTTTCAGTCACATGGGGAAGCACATGGCAGACGACATGGCTCTGTGGGCTGGATTTGATGGTTTGGATAGGAATGATCCTACTTCAGGATCCTCCCAGCCCTACTTTTCTATGACTCTAATAAACTGTCATGTTTCACAGCAGGCTCCCACTGCTCTTGGTATACAGTAGTATGCTGCACACTACCCTTTGGGAATTGTTGGCCTAACTGTAGGTACCTAAGTGCCCAGAGTCTTTCAAATAGCAGGAGATACTAGTATTCAGTAGTGTTATTGCTGTTGTTACCACCAGAGAAGCTAAATTTGATATTGCCAACCTGACACTATCAACAGTAATGAATCGTGCACCCTCCCCAAAGTCGCAGAATTTAAAAATTGTGCTAGAGAAAATGATCAATGTGGAGCTCTTTAAATTTGTTTTTGGCTGTTGAAGGCTAATGCATCCAAACTCTTCTCTGTAACTAGCAGGGCTTGGGTGGAAGTATACTTATTTCCACTTTAAAAAGTGTGCAATCACCTGATACTAAGAACTGGGATTTGTAGAAAATTACCAAATCTCGTAGAATTTTTGATAAAAATGCCTTGAGATGGCAACATTGTCAACTGATGGTAGCAGTGGTTGAAATTTTTATCCAAAATGCTGGCACAATTATTTTGTTTTTCCTTGTAAACCACCCTGAGCCTTCTCTCTGGGAAGAGTAGCATGTAAATGTAATAAATAACAAGCACTGCCTGATTCACTAGACCTTTACCCCCAACACATTATACCTCCAGAAGGTGAGACTGCCTTTTATTTTGTTCAAGACAGAAGTAGAAGTCATTTAATGGACATCACTTCTAGCACCACAGGCATTAATATCCTGTGAAAGGACTGGTAGCTTTTGAGACTTGTATTTTCCTTGCTGCTGTCTGAATTTGCCCTGCTACTAGGTTGCTTTTTATGAACTGTCTTTTCTAAATCCTTTGCCTAAAAGGAAGCCAATGTGTTGTGCTCATTAGCAAGTTATATATGCCTAGACTGCTTCCAGTTGCAGCAAAAGGAAATTGTATTTATAGATCTAAATGAAGATTTACAGGGTAGGAATACAACAATGCAACAAACCTGACAGAAATGGGATGGCAACTGTGATATTATGGAGCTGACTGGCAACATATCACAACCAGAAAATAAATGTATTTAGTTAGGCATTGAGTTTGGCAGCTTAAGACTTTTGAAATATCCTGAACTCGTATGCTGTGAGACTGTTCATTAAGACTTAAGTGAATGATTGCTGTCTACTGGGTAGGAGTGTTCATGCTGCAGGAAGTAGATTAAAGTGGTGTTTTACTCTAGCAGGAAAAGAAGCTCTGATAGTTATATAAGGCATGATTGTTGGGGGCTCAGGGTGAAAAACAATGGTGGGATGCATTTCACAGTACTTAAAATGGAGACTTAGTCAATATAGACAAGTGGGTGCTGCTCAAGCCAATATGTGACCCATTCAGTACATTTTCTTCCCTCTTGTGTGGATATGTTAGGGGTTTAAATAGTTTTGTGATGTCAGTAAAAGGACTGGGAATTAAATAAAAGGGTCAGCACAGATCTAACTTCATACAAAACAAATGCACTTTATTTGACCATATATAATAACTCCTAAAAATGCAGCTTTTCAAGATCATGCTTTTAGATTTTCGGCAGAGGTGGGCCTCTATAGGAACTCAGTTAAGGACATTATCTGTACTCATTTAAATAATTTCTTTCGGTACTTGAATTCACTGTGGAGCCACCTCTATACCAGTTTCTACAGGCCTGTGTAAAAGTTATGTGGTTTCTGGTCTGACCAAAGATGATAGAAATTTACAGGATCTTGCAAAGGTTTTGTTAATCATAGCTCAGTAGCTTGAGAAAAACAGTTTGCACTATTGAACCAAGACCCAAAGCCAAGCTCTGGCTTGCCTTCCAATTTGAACCTGAAAGCCTAATTTAACATGTCTTCTTGGCCTCGTTTGTCACTCATTCAAAACCACAGCAGTACGTTTGTTGTGGATCTCAGTGAAGGGGCAGTAAAATTTTGAATTTTCCAATATTTGGAAAATTCCTTTCTCAACATTGTCTCAGTTCCCAGGTTGCAAAATGAATTAGTCAGTGTAAGCATGGGATAGAGAAAGAGACACGAGAGTGAGATGTGACTAAATAGTGATCCCTATAGTAGCTTGCTGCTTGCTTTGAATTAGAACACACAATGTGCTTTGCCCAAATCTCCACTGAATACAATTAAGAAATAATTTTAGAATAAATGTGTTTTAGCATCTGCGTGAATTTTCCTTTGTTCTCTTAATTAACACATGGGCTATTTCAGGGCCAGTATTTAGTCACAATTTTTTTCACAAAATACTATTTTTATCAAAATACATCATGACCTTCTTAAAGTCAAACATGTTATTGAAAGTCTCCAGTCACATAAGAGAACTGTCCTGAAGCCAGCCCTGAAACCAGAGATTTACATTGGTTTGCTTTTTTGTTGTTGCATTTGTTACTTATTTTTAGGCAGAAGGCAGGGCAGAACAACATCTGACTTCAGGCTGACATGGCTAACTACCTCTCGGCTATCCTTTAGGTAGCTGCTGTAATACAAATACCCATAAAGCAGGGGTGTCTGATATACAGTTCACAAAGCCCTATCACTCAGCCCATGGTGCATGCTTCCTGTGGGTCTTGGATCACCTCCATATTCCACATGCAGCGTGTGCTAGCCATGGCCCTGAGTGCTGCATGTGGCATGCCAAGCTGGCTTGGTGCAGGATGCTGGACCTGGTATGCATGCTTCATGCAGTAGACAGGACTGGTCTGGGATGTGCGCTGGTCTGGGAGATGCACTGCTTATAACACGTGTGCCAGACTGGCCCTGCATGCTGGATCTGGAATCCAGCATGCAGTGCTTAGGGCAAGTGTGGGACACATGCTGGCTCTCGTGCAAGGCGCTGGTCTGCGAGCTCAGTTTGGCCCATGGACTGGCCTCATGCCACTCAGCTGGCCTGCAGGACTGGATGAGTTTGAAACTCCTGCCACAAAGTGATACAGCACACAGTTGTGCATGTCCTACTGTATTCCTACAACTGAAATCAAGCAAGTGAGCCACGGTACCTGTGCAGCACACCATTAACTTAAATGGTGTTCAGCACAGGCTGGGCAGTACACTTGGATGAATCCAGCTGCTGGACTAACTGTGAATGAATTTAGAAGTTTGCAATAAGTAACCAAAATCTGGAGAGAGACCTTGGTTCCTCTGGAGTGCCTGGATGCCCTTGTACTTCTGGATGCTTCTCTATTCTCCCTGAAATTAGTAACTATTAACCTATATTTGGGGTAGCAGCAGGTCTAATGTGTGTGAAAGTTGGCCTTCCAAGAAGCATAAACCAGGGTTACTAGTTTTATTTTATTAAAGCTGCTTCACTCCAAAAGTCTTGATGTTCATCTCTTTGACTTCAATGGGAATACTTGCAGGCATATAATAAAAAGTGCTAAAGTGCTAGCAAGACTGGAGGTTTAATCGGTAGTTGCAAAGGAATCATTACTTTTACAAAAAGTAATTTTAAGTGGTAAGATGCTGGTTTGTGTAATTACCTTATATATTGGACACACAAGTTCAATTTCCAATTACTATTATATAGGCTTCTTTAAAAAAAAATGCTGGAATAGTTTTTTTTTTTTTTTTTTTTTTTTTTTTTTTTTT
>NW_017729032.1:219130180-219132912 GCF_001723915.1 Gavialis gangeticus
TTTTTTTTTTTTTTTTATTTTAGCAAGGTTCTTTGTGTAGATGTGATATCATTTTTTAGACCAACTGAGTAGTTGGAACAGCATTCTTTGCAAGCTTTTGGGGACAAATACCCTTCTTCAGGCATAGAGACACTATGCCTGAAGAAGGGTACTTGTGCCTGAAAGCTTGCACAGAATGCTGTTCCAGCAATTCAGTTGGTCTAATAAAAGATATCGCATCACAAAGAACCTTGCCTGCTTGTGTTCATAGACCAACACAGCTACAACCAAAAACCCTGCATTTTTTATGTTAACATTAAAAGAGAAACCTAATAAAATGAGATCTGTAATTGATTAAAATCTTCCTAGCAGGCTTTTAAGGGAATGCTGATTAGGGATCTGATCCTGCAAAGACTCATGCCTGTTCTTAACCTCATACACCACAGACAGTCCCAGAGGAGCTGTTCACATAAAAAGTTAAGCATGTCTTTATAAGGTGGGGACTTAGTTTAAAAAAAAAAAATCCCAGTGGGGGAGTTTTAGTCCTAAGTTTGAATGATCTTTCTGGGCTCCATACGCAAATAAGTCTCATAACACTTTCTGTGGTGAATGCTTGTAGTCTGACCATGCTCATGGCCACAAAACATTTGTGCTCAGACCGCTATATGGTAGGTATGATGCCTGCCTATTGTATAGAGGTAGATCCTGCAAGTCCATGGGGCTGCGGGCACAGGAGCATGCCTGAATGAAACTCAGTGCTGAATAGGGGCCTACTTGTTCACGAAACTCAATATTCACTTCACTGAACTGTTTAAATGTTATATAACCTGGTATTTTGCGTTCATACTCACGTCCATTTTGGCAGGGCACATGCTTTGCAGTGAACAAGACAGCTGGGCTGAGGCAGCCCCAGAAGAGACAGAAAGACATGATTTGGAATCATCCGATGAGACAGATAAGATGAACAAGGTGAGAGATTTTCATTTTCAAGTTACAAATTGCTAAAGCACAGTAGATTCACAGCTGACATGCTGACTTCACAGCTGTGCATGATTAGAGCATCTTTCCTAGGAAAATGTTGATCTTACTTTTAAGGTGTTTACAAATGATTTGGGATGTAATAAATTATAGCTTTGATTACAGCACACCTGTTGAGTAAGAATTGCATTCTTTCTCCCAGAATGGTAAAGAGCAGCCAGGGTTCTATCTCTCGGTGGTATGCAATTTTTTCCTGGGTTAAAAATATATAGTCATTCCATCACTTCCTCCCCTAGCGCCAGTGGGCTGAATGTATGATCAGATTGATTTATTACAGTTTCCTGCTCTTTCCTCTTCCTTAATTTCCAAAGGTGAGAAGCACAAAAGTTATATTATTTCTTTAAATCAACAGCTTAGTTCCTATGTTGGTATTTTAAATGCAAAAATAATTACAGCCAATCTACCTTTGATTGAAGCAGAACTCGCCAATTACAGTTAACAGGCTGCACAAATGGATTGCTAATTGCTATCTATTAAGGGATGAGTTCTGCTATGGTTTGGCAGTTTGCTGTAGCTTTAGTAATAGCAAATACTGTACAGCATCTCTGGCAATTAGTGGTTTCTGAAGCTGAATCAAGCAATGCAGGTAAGAGTATTTTAAAAGGATAAATCATTGGTTTTATTTTAAGTATATGCTGCATAATTGCTGCTAAGGAGTTTCTTACCCAGGCTTCACTGTACAGTGAGTATAGAGCATGTTGGATTGGTGTCATTGATTCTATGTCTCTGCATGTTTTTTTTTCATATCACTCTGTTGTTCAAAATATGTCTTAGTAAGTCCTGAATAGGTCCCCAAATGTTAAGTTATCATAGTGAAAGGAAGGGAAAATGCCCCTGGTTGCCTGTTTCCTGATTTCTTATGTCACAGTAGCCTGTGGTCTTTTCTTTGATAGCCAGACAGTGGAAGTCAGATAAGGGAAAGCATTCCCATGCACACAGATCTACGTTTAAAGCAGCAGATTATTCCTAACATTTTCCGTAGACTTTTTTCTACGGAACCATTTTAGAGTAAGTACAAGATCATATTTTTTTAAAAATGGGGAAAATACTCATATGTTTGATATTTGGAGATGTTCTTTTAATTTTAAATATGGCTAGCCTGATGTGCTTCTATTGTTAAACTTTAGGGCTATAGAAAAGAAACCACAATAATAAACTGTGTATTGCTAGCTTACCTATGGATGCTTTGGCTGTGGCTGGGTTTTCAGTAGCTTTAAATTTAATGTGGGAAGTGCATAAGGGTTTTAGCATTCTGTTGCACACCTGGCTTGCCTGAATCTGCAGTACCTGAATTGCCTAAGGCAAGGCAAGGCATGTCCATTCTATGAGCCTCCTGTGGTTTAGCAGGTTTAGTTAAATGAGGAATGTATTTTATTAGGTATGAGACTTAAAACTTAACACTGTTAAGGTGAGAGAAGAAGAACTGAAATCCTCGTCATGCTAAATGTATGATTTGGTGACAGAGACAGAAATTTATTTTTGTTATGTTGCCTGTTATGCATTTTCTATTAATATTCAGAAATGTTCATCTTTAGAGGAACTTATTGTTTTATGTGAAACAGGGAGAGAGAGCTGAATTTTGTTTGTCTCTTATGTTTGAACTATTTATTTAAAACTCTCTTAAATGAAACGGGTGGGTGGGTAGGTGGGTGTGTGCACATGTTTCAGTGCAGAATATAGTTACATCTGCAAATTCGTGTTTTTACTTGCCCACT
>NW_017729032.1:219137912-219144700 GCF_001723915.1 Gavialis gangeticus
TTAAATGAAACGGGTGGGTGGGTAGGTGGGTGTGTGCACATGTTTCAGTGCAGAATATAGTTACATCTGCAAATTCGTGTTTTTACTTGCCCACTCCACCTTCCCTGCTTATGCAAAACAACCAAATAGGCATTCTTGATGGTTCTTTAGTGCTCTCAGTTTGCTCCAAAATTAAAAATAAACAGATCACTTAAATGTAAACAGGCAGCTAGTAAATGCACAGCTCCCAAAGAAACTGCCCTGGAAATTGGGTGCTCTTGCTTCTGTTTACACTTATTCTTTATAATTGTGCTTTCCTTTAAAATATCTTTGCTATTGTTGGAAATTATGAGATTAGCTGACAGCTGAGTCTGTCAGTCCCCTCTGCTTCTGTGTGGGGAAGCCAGACTAGGAGACGGCATAAAGAAAGGATCCCTACCACACTCGTCTTTCTCTTTGTTTCGTGGACTCAAAGCTAGAAAAGGATGTTGTCCATTTATTGCCCTGCCTTCCTGCCTCCAAGACTATGCACCATGAAACAATGCCGACTTCATTAGTGTTATCCTGCACTAGTTATTTATGTACACAGTGAAATGCCCGTGGAGGAAATGGGGAGAGGATAGCTTTTGAGAGCAGTGGTCAGCAAAGATGGCACATGAGTGAACTATGCTGTCCTCAAACCACGATTACCTTGAATCTCTGTGGCTCCTGGCAGATGTTAGTTTAAATATGCAGTGAGATCTGAGGGACTTTATCCTGGATCCCACAAATTGTACATCCTGCCATTCCAGATGTTCAAGATCTTGTATGGCAGGATGCACAACTGGGGTATAATTCTTCATATCCATGTGAGTCAGGACCTCTAAACTTTAAAGGCTTTAAACTTGCTGGTAGCGAAGGAGCCTGGCTTTGGACCTCAGCTTCCCTCTGCCAGGCTGTAGGCAACCTGGAAAATGTTAATAGGCTTGGATGCAGTCACGGATTGTGGAGCAAGCAGCTTCCCAAGCGGGGCTCCCCTGACATCCTTGAATATGCCATGCATTCAAATTAAAGTATGATTAAATATGGAACACCTTTGTGGCGGGTTTGCCATTTTTATTGCATAATAAATTGCTTGAATGTGTAGCACATTGCCATTTATCGCGCAATTAACACGTTAATTGTTTGATAAATATAACATTTCCCAGAAGTCTGTTGGTATAAGGAGTCGGTGTCAGTCCTCCACTAATGGTTGAATGGACTTTCTGTTATTCCCGCTCATCTTCTTGCCCTGGTTTTCCAACACAGGGGAAAAGTAAACCTGACCATTCATTGCTACAAGAACAAGCAACAAACTTAATATGCTGAAGTATTTTTTTTTTTTTGGAGGTTGTTTTTGTTTTATTGTTTAGTAAGATGTACCCCCTAGTTCCCTGTGTAGATATTGTCTTGTTCTGTGCTAAGATTATGGACCTATGTACAATTTACCCCAGGCTTAAAGTGAGGCTTGAATACATGTCTCCTGTTATATGGTGACTGCCTCTGTGCCTGCTCATACCATACAGTAGATGAAAGCTAAACTGCTGCAATTTTCACTGAGGGTTTAGCTCTCATTTGCTGCCAGGGAAGAGTGGGCACATAGGCAGTCTATTTTTGGTAAAGCTATGTTCCATTTATTTTATGGTAATTTGTTTATATGTCCAGAAGCTGAGCGTTGATGGGGGCCATTAATGTGTTTTAGCTTAATGTACTTTGGATATGGACTGAGCTACCCTTAGTTGAATAAGAGCATCCACACAGGGGGAATTACTGTGAAACAGCCATTTTAAATTTACACCTTGATTTGATAGCAGCTTTCTCATGTATACAAACTCTTACTTAGCATGGTATTTCCCAGTTCTAATGTCTAAGCCCTTCTTTTATTTGAAAGTACATGGTAAGCCAAACTCCTTTTGGATTTTAATGAGCTATGTATCTTCCCATCAGGAATCCAACTCTCCCATTTCAAGTGGCAATAGAGGTCCTGTAATCCAAACTTGAATCCTAGCCATGCTATAACTGGTTAAAACCCAGACTCTACATGAAATCTAAATGGAGCCTCATTGTCTTTTCAGATCGAGTTTAACAGGATATCATGCTACTCATATACCAGTATGACAGTTTTAAGAGTTATCAACTGTGCGAGTGTAGTGTGCGTCTCTTTTTAGCACGCTAAAATAAACTCTGTGCGCTTGGTTTGAACCTCAAGAATGTAAACGCACATGGTTGTGGTTGAAAACTAACAGAACTGTAGGTGTCTGTTGTAATGTATCCGTAATTGGAGTTGATGTCATTTTCCTGTGTGAAGCTGGTTTGACACATTTGGTCCTCTCATTAGCCACACTTCTCACTGAGGATGTATATAAAATTCTATTGATTTGAAATACTACTAGATGCTCACTTCCTTTTTTCTAATTTAAGCCATCTTTCTTTTGAAATTAAACTTTACTGCCATGCAGCAGTTGTGCTTAAGGGACTGATAAGTAATGACTTGGGGGGAGGAGGGGGGGCATATCACTTAGCAAAACACTTTTGCTAAGAAAACGAATGACCTTTTCTCTGCGATATTAATCAAAACCAAATTTAACTAGTAAGTCCAAAATCCCTCAACATATGTAGACATGGATACGAAAGGATTAAAATAAGGAATTAAAGCAATCAGAAGCTTTGTAATAGCATAACTGGTTTTTTAAAGTTGTCTAATTAGCGTGCTGCTGTCTCTCCTGATGTTTAATATTCTTATGCAGTACAGATTTTAGCCAGTCAGCTGAAACTAAACCACAGGCAATAGACATTTATATTCCAGTGTTGGTTTTACCTCTCCTCTCCGTTTCAGCCATTTCTTGCTGAAGTTTTCATATAATGCTTCCATGAAAGGCAGTATTAAGAATTGGCTTTACTATTTAAGGCTGAGAACTTAATTCTAGTTGATATTTTTAAATGAATGAGGCTTACAGCAAATGACGAGAGGAAAATCTTTGCTTAGAGAAATACAGGAGCTGCTCGCATTTATTAAATTAAAGGAGTGAATGCTTGCCTTCCTCTTCTGTGCATATGTCAAGTAAGCAGCATGGAATATGAGGCAAAAGTATTTGTCTGGAGTGGAAAAGGATTTCACATCAGCTGAACATGAGAAGAAATTTGGATTTTATTTAGTTGATATTGACAGTGCTGGGTGACAGGGTTTTCACAGTAAAACCTGTCCAGTGATGTCAGCTCTTTGGAAAGTTAAACGTAAACCCAGGACTGAAGGCATTGAGACATCCTGTGATTCTCTTTACCATATGCTGTATCTGGTGAGCAAATCTACTATTAAGTGTGACTAGATTGGTCAAATAGCTAAATATTAATTCATGCTGTAGGCATTAATTTTAGGAAGATTATAAATGTGCAAAACTAAACAGTATTGTTTTTACTCTGCACTTTCCCTTAACTATGCCTGGGTGTAGAAGGTTGGGTTTTGCCTGAAGTTTATTTTGGAGACCAATAACATTTAGCCTTCCTTTGTTCAGTGTGGAGTAAAGATCTTGAGTGTCCTTAACCAGAATGCAGCACTGTTCTTAACTGACTGTTAGTCTGCTAGTAAACTGAGAGCCTGCTGTGCTTCTCTCTTTGTCAAATGGTACAGAAAAGGACTAAGAGACTGTCCAGACAACCCAAAATGGACCCTATTAGCACAGAACTAGTAACTGTACATTAACTGAAAAAAGGTGTTAGCAAGCACAAGGCATAAGCTGCTGCTCTTCTGTTTTTCTTTTGGGGTCACAGAGCACAGTGGTGTGAGATCTGCCTATTTCCAAATTTGGTCCCCAAAATGTGTGTGGAGGGAGCTAACTTCTAGAGTCTAAGTAAAGGGGCTGGGAAGGTTCAGAAAACGTTCTTTGTTCTTGGGGACCAATTTGGATTGGCTCTTCACTAGTTCTTGACAGAAGACAGGGAAGGTAGGCACATTACAGACTAACTGGTTCAGAGAGGCATACACTTTGGATGGACTGCAAAAGGCAGGGGTCCTAAAGAGAAGGGAATATAAATACACCGGGTAGGGAGAGGGAGTGCTGCTGAGAAGAGAGTCAAAAGTGGGTTGAATAGGTCTGCATTTCCCAACCTTTTCCAGCCCAAGGCACACTTGCATTAATAAAATTTTCCGCAGAACACCTGTTAAGGCATTCCCCATCCTCACACCTATTGTAGCTCAATTGCCATGGCAAAATTCCACAGCACACCCATTCCTTTCTGATGGCACACTTTTGTGCCACAGCACACTGGTTGGGAAACGCTGAAATAAGTCAATAGGGATAAACAAAGCAGTTAACCTATTGAGGGGCACAAGATTTATAAAAGCTAGTCCAAGTAATAATAAGAATCCATAGTCTCTGTTGAGACCATATGTAACACCATCCAGTTTGTGGCTCATTCTTGTTCCACAGTATTGAATCCTACAATTCTGGGATTGTATTGTAAGTATAGGAAGTACTGCTCCAGATTCCCAAAGTGTGCGTCCTTGTCAGGGCCATCAGTTACAAGGTAGAAGTTGGCTGTAGACAATGGGTCTGGTGGCTTGCTTAAGATGATAGCTGGTGCCACGAAGGCAGTAGTGGCATTCAGCTGGTTTCCAATACAAAGTGAAGGTGATGTATACACTATGGCAAAACAAAACTTTGTCATACTGTATGATGTACTGTCATGGTTCAGAAGTGGGGGTGTTTTGTGCCTGCCTCAGAGGCTTCTAGGATGTTTGGTTAAGGGCAGCTACACATAAGTATACAATTGCAGCAGTACGTAAACTATATATAGTTACATAATTTATTAAAGGAGGCTAATGTATGCTACCATTTTAGTTGTAACTACAGCTATGAATGTATGTCAACAAACTGTGTCAACAACAGTAGTGCAAGTTCTCACATCTATGTACTTTTAAATGGTGGCCGCTAAAGGAAATTGCAGTTCTGTCTCATGTACAGCTGTAGGGCAGTCAGCCAAAACTCCAAGTGTCTCAGTGATGTCAGCATGCACAACTTCTGAGGAAATGCTCCTGCCCAGGAGGGATTTGCAATTAGTCCACCTGCTGAGCTCTGGCAGAGGAAGGGAGTTTGTTTATTTGAAACAGAAACTCAATGCCCAGTTGTGAAAATATTTACCTGAGACATGCAGTCCTACTAAAGTTGCTGCTTGGGATCACTTGTCCAAATAAAATTAGGATGCTAGATTTGAAAAAGGCAGATTTCATCCGACTCCAGGCATCAGTAGGTATGGTATCACGGGAGGATAGATTGAAGGATACAGGTGCCCGGAACGGCTGGGAGGCTTTGAGGGGCACTGTTGAAAGCCCAGCGAGAAACTGTCCCAACACGATTGAAGCACAAGAAGAGCGGCAAGAGACCAAAGTGGCTGCACAAAGAAATTCTGAAGTGCCTCAAATGCAAAAGGAAAGTATACAGGCAATGAAAGAATGGGCAGGTCACCAAGGACATGTACCAGGAAAGCAAGAACTTGCAGGGACAGAATCAGGAAGGCAAAAATAAAGAACAAGCTGCACCTGGCAACAGAGATTAAGGACAAAAAGAAGAGGACCCATAAGTATGTTGGCCAGAAAAGAAGGACCAAGGAAGCTGTGGGTCCTCTGTTTAACAAACTGGGGGAACTCATAACAGAAGAGAAAGAAGGCAGAACTACTCAGCTGCTACTTTGCCTCAATCTTCACAAAAAAAATTAAGCTGCCAGAATCCTAATAGGGATTATGTAGATAAGGAAGGGGGCAAGCTGAGGGAGGAGATAACAAAAGAGATGGTCAGGAAGCCTTTGTTGGGTCAAAGTCAACAGGGCTGGATGAGCTTCATCCCAGGGTCCTGAAGGAACTGGCAGAGGGGATCTTGGAGCCCTTGATAGTGATTTCCATGTAGATCAGAGATGGGCCAGATCCCAGAGGACTGGAAGAGGGCCAACATAGTGTCCCTATTTAAAAGAGGCAAAAAGGAGGAGCCAGGGAACTATATACCAGTTAACCTTACCTCAGCACCTGGGAAGTTACTGGCGCATGTCCTAAAGAAGACCATTTGCAAGCATTTAGAGGATGAAAGGGTGATCTTAAGCAGCCAGCATGGATTTATCATGTAAAATAACCTGATATTCTTTGACAAAGTAAGTACTTGGGTTGATGAAGGGAATGCTATGGATGTAGTGTATCTGGACTTCAGCAGGGTTTTTGACAAGGTCCTGGATGACCATCTCATAAACTGGAGAAATGTGGACTAGATTAAATGTGGTCTAGATTACTACAAGGTGGATAAGTACCTGGCTCAATAACCACAAGCAAAGGGTATTTATTAATGGGTTCATGTTAGAATGGCAGGAGGTTTTGAGTAGAGTCCCACAGAGGTCTGTCCTGGGCCTGGTGCTATTCAATTTGTTTATTAAGGATTTGCAAGTCTGCAGACGAGACAAAACCAGGAAGGATTGTGAGCATGTTGGAGAATGTGAGCACAATCCATCTTCAGAAGGACCCTGGGATATTGGAAAAGTTGGTCTAGAGCTTACAGGATGAAATTAAATATGGACAAATACAAGGTACTGCACATTGGGAAGAATAATCAAAACCATAAAAATAAAATGGGTGACACATGGTTGGATGGCAGCACTATGGAAGAGGACGTGGGAGTCTTGATGGGCCACAGGCTCAATATGAGTCTTCTGTGTGAAGCAGCCATAAAAAAAAAAAAAAAGTGAATATGGTTTTGGGCTGCATCAATAGAAGCACGAGGTGCAAGGAGATGATGGCATCTCTCTACTTGGCA
>NW_017729032.1:219149700-219155503 GCF_001723915.1 Gavialis gangeticus
AATATGGTTTTGGGCTGCATCAATAGAAGCACGAGGTGCAAGGAGATGATGGCATCTCTCTACTTGGCACAGATTGATTGGGCCTCATCTGGAGTACTGTGTGCAGTTCTGGGCTTCACACTTTAACAAGGATATGGGGAAGTTAGGGTCCAGAGGGTCCACAAAGATGATCAAGGGCTTAGAAGGTAAGTCACATGAGGAGAGGCTGAAGCAGCTAGGCATGTTCAGCTTGCCAAAAAAGTGCTTAAGAGGGGACATGATAGCAGTATTAAGGGCTGCTATAAAGAAGAGGGAAAGCACCTTTTCTCTCTTGCTGCAGAGAGGAGGACACGACCAATGGCTTGAAGCTGCAGCAAAGTTTAGATTGGATATCTGGAAAAACTTCGCTGTTGGAACAGTGAGGTAGTAAAATAGATTAGGGAAGTTGTGAACTCTCCATCACTGGAGCTGTTGAAGAGGTTGGACAGCCACTGGTTAGGGATAATCTAGACATAGTTATGCCTATGTTCTACTGTGGTTATTTCCCATGCTTATGGATCTTGTTGGCTGCCCCCATGCCCCCCTTCTTTGCTACATGTGTCCAGGAGGTTTTTAAGCCTTCTTCAGAGGCACTGGGTGTTGACTACAGCCAAGGTTGGAAACGGTGACTGGGGTGTGCCAATGCTCCAGCTGGAAGCAATGCCAGAGGTTCTGGGCTAGGGGGTCTTGCCCCTCCACTCAGATTCAGATCGATTGTCATACCTGGGGTCAGGAAGAAATTTTAGTCCATAGTCAGATTGGGATGAACTGTGGGGATTTTTGCTTTCATCTGTAGGGGGCAGGGGAGGCATTGCCCTCTACCTGGGATCTCTTGAGTATATGTTGACAACATATGTTCCCCAGCTTTACCTGTGGCAGGTTAGGGTTAGGCCTGTGTTGTGTCAGGGTTGATGGTAGTCTTGCATAGAGTTTAGATATTTTGTGGGGGATGGTTTGAATAGGGATGATCCTGCCTCAGATGGGAGGTTGAACTAGATGACCTGGAGGTCTCTTCCAGCCTGACTTCTCTATGATTCTAGGTCTGCAGGACCTGAATATGAGGGACCATGCACTGAAATGGAATCTTTCTGCCTCTGTAGCAACTATGGAACAGATCTGGCACGGGGCAGGAGAGGGAGCTATTTTTCTAACTGACCAGTCTCTCCTTTTCACATTCTTGTTAGGAAATTGGTGATAATGATTTTTTTTAATTAGTTTGAGGAATTTGAGGAAAATGTACCCCAAGGCACCATGAGCGCACCTTTATCAGCCCACCATATGCATGTGTTTGGGCCTCTCAGAGCTTATTTCCTTTTAAATAAAAATCCTCTAAAATGGAATTTACCTTCTGAAGGTAGAGAAGGGCAGAAATAAAAAATGACATCTTGATGCTTGCTTAAGGTTAGGGGCAAGAATGGATCTGTGACTGGCAGAATCCTGGAGGTTTGTAATTGGTCCCTGTTGCAAAGCATGAGGACAGATTGCACTCCCCCCCCCCAGGATTCAAAATAATAATCATAATGATAAAGCATGGGGAATCCAGATGGCAAAGCAGGATTTCGCTTTGCTGATAGCTGAAACCTGACATAACTGAAGTCAGTGACTAACGGAACTAGACCCTGGGGAGGTACTGCAGCAGTCACACTCCCTTTCTGCTGCTGCTGTCCCCAGCTAGCTTGGGTGCCAGGGGAGCCCCAGAGCCACTCCTGCCCTGCTCCAGCTGCAAACTGTGGCAGCGTGGGGTATGGTCTTCACAGGAGATGGTGGTGGTGGGCAGGTTTCTACATCCTACACCTGCTCCCTGCCAACCCCTCCCCCTGGTGTCCCTGGAAGCAGGCACTAGAAGGAGGAACTCCCCCACCACTGTCACTGTCCCCAGCTGACTCAGCCATGGGAGGAGTCCCAGAGCTGTCCCTGACTTGCTCCAGCTGCGGGCTGCTCACTTAGCAGTGCTGGGTACCAGGCTGCCAGTGGAGCTTGGCATCCTGTGCAGCCACTCCCCATTGCCCCTGGAGAGAGCACTCCCCACACCCAGATCAGCTGGTAACAGCAGAAGCAGAGGGTGCTCTCCCCCCACTTCAAGTGTCTGGTCCCTGCCTGGTTCCACAGTGTGTGCTGCTGCCATGAGGGCTCCAGCAGCACCTTGTTCCCATATCCCCCCAGCATGGTTGGAGGTGTGGTGTGCCACCTCCCCCTTCAGGAAGTCCTGGATCTGGTGAGGGTGACATAAGGAGGGGAGAAAAGAGGGAAGTTAGAAATCCTTGCCTTATTTATGGACTAGGCCTTGGAGCTGAGGTTAGCAAACTTTTGCCACTGTGGACTGCTGCTACAGGCCACTCCCCTGCAACTCCCTGGAGATCAGCATATGCTACAAAGGATCTGGATAGGAAAAGGTAGACACTAGGATACTGGGGAAGCCTCCTCAGCTGCAGCAGAGAGAATAAACTAAGGGTCAGCTGTTTTTGGGCAGAATGCCGAAACATCCACAACCAGAACTTGAAAGATGTTGGTGTGCTGGGGCAGATGGCAGGGAAGCCATGAGAGGCCCGATCCTTGCTATGGCAGCGCAGCCCCAGCCCCTTCCCTGCTGTCCACCCCAAGGCTCACGTGCCAAGCAACATGCTTTCATGCGCCATGAACTAGCACCTGTGCCAGGGGTTCCCTACCCCTGGAATAAACTGAACGTAGTAAGCAATAGGACCCTGGGGGCACCTCCTCTGTTGCCTGTGGCTCCCTTCTTGCCAGTTCCCTGAGCTGCCATGGACTGAATCCAGTTTCTTCATGGATTAGATCCAGCCTGCGGGCCTAAGGTTTCCATTTTAGAGCATAGGAATGTGAGCAGCCTTGCTGTGCAATAAACATGCTTTAGTTTGACACTGAACTGTAAGAAGAAGGTAACAACAGTATTACTATTACTAATTACTAATCTAGTCTGTTACTAGTATTTTATTACTACTTATTAATCTACTAATACTAATGGATTTTCACCCTTTGTTTTTTGGATAGTCTGTCTTTGCTAGTGGATACAGGGATACTGGTCTTCTCTATACATACAAGTGGTGTTTCATTTTAATCACGGAAAAAGGTGGATTTTGGGTTACTTTTTTATATCTGAAAATTGGGGATATTTTTTGTCAGAGAAAACCAGGATCCCAGCTTATGAACAAATGCATTCACAGCTTCAGTGAAAGGCATGATGAAGGTTTTGCAGCCACCAGAAAGTGGTGAGTGTTTTGTGGGTGTTTTGTTAGCAGTTTTGAAGTTTCCAATAGCCTGAGTTTTAGAACTGCTAAAACTCCTTCAACTATTATTTAAATTTCTGCGTTAATAGGCATCACTCTCTTCTTTGACTGTCAATGTCCACAGCATTACAAAAAACCACCACTGAGACAACTGTAGTCAGCAATAAAATTCACTTGTCTAATATTTCAGTTTCTGAGCCTATCTGAAGCAGCTGAACTAGAGGGAGCTAACCTCTATCCCATAACTCACCTAGAATAGTTATTTGGTACTTACTAACTCTCCAACTTGCTCTGTGTTCATGTCTTGACTACTCCAAGTAAATACTGCTGAAAGGTGCTAACTGTAATTGAGAGGATTTTCCCAGGCATTCATATTTTTAGAAAGACAAGTGTTAAGTGCTCAGTCCTTAAGCATGCTTTTAAAGAAAATGTCATTTTTGCATAGTTACTGTATATGTATGTGCTAATCTGTAGATATTTTCATCATAGATAAGTGTGTGAAGTTGCAAGGTACGTGTGGATGAAGCTTCTGTATTGTTAAAGGAAAGCTCTTACTACCTAAGGTGGTGCTAATGCTCCTTTAGACCTTTATTTTTATACCACTGTAGGTCAGTTGAGAGAAATGATAACTGTAAGTAAGCGGAATGGTTAGCTTGTAAAGTGAAGAGCTTTTCATCATTATGTCACCCATCCACATCTAGTGCAGGATGGGAATAGCTGCAATGTGTTCCAGTCTGTTGGTGGTTTGGCCTAAGTCACCAATTCCCAAGTGGGGAATACTGGGGTGCTGCAAGATCTTTTGAAGGGTGCTACAAGACATCAGGAGATAAATGCAAGCTCAGGCTCTTCCCTGCCTGGCCACTCCCTTGCCCCCACTGTACAGCCCCTCTGTGGGGGGTAAGCACAGAGATAAATTAGTTTTTGAAATGGGGTGCTGCTCAATTCACAAAAGTTATGGAGGGTGCCAGTCAAACCAAGAGTGCCTCATGTCTAAAAAGGTTTGAGAACCTTTGGCTTAAGTGAAGTGGTGTTATCACTGTAGTTCTCAGTGCGCAGGGCAGTTTCTCCTGTGTGATTCTCCTGTTTGTGCCTTAAAAAGGTAGTTGTTTATTAGCAAATTGTTAATGCAGATTTAATTTTGTTTTGGCAGGGCAAAGTGGAGAAACTTGAATAGTTGCTGCCTGATTTGCACCATATCTTTTCACTCTAATCCATTTACAGTTACACATTATATCTCCTTCACTTTTTATATAATCCCCACTGCTTGTTACGTTCCACCCAAACCTGTTTCCTCTGCTTTTGTCACTGGCTTTTCACTCTGCATTCTTTCCCACTTATTCTGAGCTTGTTCCAATTTAAGGGATATTGATGTGCATCAAACTCCTCAAATAGCCTTGGCTCAATCTTCTAAAAAGTCCTGTGTAATGAAGCAAGAGGCAAGGATTTCTTAGGGTGATATCTTTTATTGGACCAACTGCATAATTGGGATAGAGTTAGACAATCTTTCAAGTGCAAGGCATTCTTTTTCAGGTCACTTGAAGAAGGACTTGCGTTTGAAAGCTTGTCTAACTGTCCCAGCTATGCAGTTAGCTCAATAAAAGATATCACCCTAAACAAATCCTTCTCTCTCATGTAATTCCTGGACCATCACAGCTACAACATGTGATAAAGATCATTGTCCATCATATGTTGAGGGATTTGATTTTATTTTTTCCTTGATTTTAAGTCAAGAGTATGATGGCTTGTGGTGTGTGTGTGTGTAAATGCGCACATGCACAGTGGAGACCTCTTATTTAGACTCTTCAGCAATGGAAGTAAACTTCCTAAAGAAATGTTAGTATATTAGTAAGTAATAGAGAAAGAAATGCATTAAAACACCATAGACTGCCTAACTACCAGCCTAGAACTGCACTGGTAACCACTACAACTGGGCTTTGTTCAAACCAGTCACCCAAATCTGAACTGGATTTCAACCCTTTAAGGAACAATTAAACACCTAACAAAAAAAAGTTTTAAAAAGTCCAGTAAATCTTAAGGTTGACCAGGTAGGTCTATGAGCTGGAGTCAAACTTGGAGTCAAACTAAATCCGATCAAATCAGAATGTTTTTAGAAATGCTTTTCCCTTTTAGTCAGGTATTTTTATAATCAACAAAAAATAGCACATAGTAATTCAAGAGCTATAAAACAGGGCCAAGAGCTCTACCCTATGAGGAAGTATAATGTTGCTAGGAATGCACCTGCTTGTTATGTCTTTACTTGGAATGAAAAAACAATTGACTTAGGCTGCTCAGACCAGCTGGCCACAAGAGTAGCTTCAGTTTTATTTGCTGTGATTAACTCTATGCTTTCAGCCAGGGTCCACACATGTTAGACTCCTACACATGAATCCCACTGCCTCGTCCCCCCAGTCCAGCAGTACAGAGATGGAGAAAGACAGTTGAAAGCTGTGACAGCCAGTTTATACCAGTACGGTGGCTTTTAGTTACTCTGAAAGAGCTATCTTAGTTGTAGCAAGATGGGGGCATTTGGGTCCATAAAGGCT
>NW_017729032.1:219160503-219185912 GCF_001723915.1 Gavialis gangeticus
GGGAAGCTGCTATGAGATCTGTAAATTGTTAATGGCAGACTGAATACACAAAAGCATTCTGTCTTCCTATTTGTGGCCAATCGAGTTGAGAAGATGAAAACTTATGTGGGACCAAAAAATGTTCCTTTTATACACTGGGATAATTTGAAATTTAATCTTTGGAACTTTTGTTTGTGGGTAGAGGGAGACTAGATAGCAAGTGGGAAGACAAAGGGAAACTTCATTGCTATCAGATGATGTGACTGAATCAAGGGTCATGGTGGTGAGGAGGGAATTACACTGTCCTAGAAAATTTATGGGCTGTGTAGAATCTTAGTGATTAAAGAAAAAAAAATCCACTGTGTGGATGTGCAATACATAACTTCCATCTGAGGTTCATTTAAATTGTTAATGCAGATTGAATTTTTTTTTTTTTTGGCCTCAGCATTTCCTCCAAGCCTCTCTCACTAGCAGGGCAGAGTGGGGAAACTTGAATAATTGCTGCCTGATTTGTACTGTATCTTCTCACTCTAATCCATGCACCGTCTTCAGTGCTTATGGCTTGTGTATGTAATCTAATGGAGACCAGAGCAGGGTTTGAAAGCTGGGGGTCACACTAGGCACCAGAGGAGAGGGAGTACTGGGGACGGAAGGGGAGTGGATGATTCTTACCTGCTCCCCAGACTCAAGAAAAAAGAAAAAAAAAGTCTTCATCATCTGCTGCCACTGTGGCATAATCTTCACAGCCTGGTTCTTGCTGCTACAGCCTCAATGCGGTGTGCTTGGGCACTGCTGCTGCAGGGGCATAGAATCCCTCAAGGGGGTGGGTGCTGTCTGCCATTCATTTGGGTACCCGTGATGTCCCCCTTCACCTCCCACATTACACTTCTTATGTAGACAGACATGCAGCTTGAAATTGCTTCAGTGTTGAAGGAAACAGAGTAGAGAGGGACAAAAAAAAGATAGACTGTTACAAACTATCAGTTCTCTTGCAGTGCACTTTACCTCCTTTGGCATTAAAGTACAGCAAGTACAAAACCCAGTAAAGCTGAACTCTTACAGAAGGCAAGACAGACACCCTATTAGTAACTCCCTGGCATTTAAGTCAAGGACAGTTCCTTCAAGTTCCCTAGCTGACTTGGGGTGCCTCAGTGAAACACATTGTTCCAGTCCATTCAGACATATAAAACGTAACCCTCCTTACCCCCCAGTCATACCTATAGCTGTTTGTTGCCATTATCTCCTCTTCTGGGCTCAGAAAAAATTAATAGCTAAGGTGGCACCTGCAGAACAAGGAATATTCAGTCTCATTAGGATGCAAGCCACAACAGGTCAGTGTAATAAAAGGAGGGTGGGGGCAGACAAAATACATAGCAGGAGCATAATTGGATGGTTTCTTTAATTAAAATGTGATGGTGCTTAGAAGCCCACTGAACTCAATAGTGTAAAAGATGCAGAACATAAAGATGGCTCCAGGCCCAACAAGCATGCAGTCTACTGACGCCTAAGCCTTGTGACTGATGGTTGTGTATTCAGACTTAAGTATTAGACAAGTTTACATTAATTTTTCCATATTTACTAACCTTTAATGGGGTTTTTTTTGTTTTAAAAAAAAAAAGGAAGAAAAGACTCAGGATGGAACCAAATACTGACTTTGCAGACTACTTGTATTTCTCATAGTCCCTTCCCCTTATCCCCTCTTGACCCATTTTGCACCTCTTATACCCAGATAAAACCCAACAGGACTTTGGTTGCCTAAATCCAAATTATGGTCTTTAAGCCATTGAAAATCTCCTGCCTAACTTTGTAGACACTGAAAATCTATAGTTTTTATCCCCAAATAACTAGGAATAATTGTATTTATTTTGTTTTAAAGAGTACAGAGCAGGTTGCTGCATTCTGTCGCAGTCTACATGAAATGAATCCTTCTGATTCGAGCACTATTCCTCAGGAATTTACAGGGCCACAACTGGCCACCATGAGACAACTAACAGATGCAGATAAACTGCGGAAGGTGATTTGTGAACTCCTTGAAACAGAACGCACTTATGTCAAAGTAAGTTGTCTACATCTTTCCTTTCCCCTCCAAAGTTGTATTAGCCTTTTTGTACATTTTAACTTAAACTCTATGCAATGGTTCATTTTTTGGTTGGTTGAGGTTTTTTGGTGGATGCGGGGAGAAAGCCTGTTGTTGGTTTTGGTTTTCTTACTTTTACAGTAACTACTCTGTATACTAGGGGAAAGTTCTTTCATCATTGGGTTTATAAACTGATTTTTAAAAGACCACCTGAAAAACCTCAAATATTTTAAAACTGAATTTCAAAAGTTCTGTACAATGGCATTAGTCTGATCTGGCTGGTTTATAGAGGAATATTGACATGGGATCTCTTGTGTTGTTTTCTAGAATAAAAATGTGATTTGCTTTTCATGCCTTGGAGTTTACTTATAGAGTATTTCACATCTGACAGATGAAAGATGGGGACTTTATCAGTTGTATTAGAGAGAGGATCATTGTCACTTTAATGGACTATTTTTTTTAGATGTACTTGAAAGAAACAATACTGAACTGTTTTCTTTTTAATGATAGGACTTAAACTGTCTAATGGAGAGATACCTGAAGCCTTTACAAAAAGAAACTTTCCTCACTCAAGATGAGGTATGCTAATTCTTGAGATTTTGATAGATTTGTATTGTATGAATTGTGAAGGAAGAAGAAGCTACGAGGAGCAAATTTATGTCAGATTTGTTATAGGAACCGGCCTTGACTAAGAGAGAATGCTCACATTGCATCTGATGACAGCCATATTTTTGTAATGGCACTTAAGAAACCTTCAGTGCTAAAGCTCTGTATAGTACAATGTAGCTAAAAAGCTTTCTTAACTATGAGATGAGATTTTCAGCATATTCCCCTTCTGTCTTATTAGCTTGATGTGCTCTTTGGGAATTTGACTGAAATGGTAGCATTCCAAGTAGAGTTCCTGAAGACTCTTGAAGATGGAGTGAGGCTGGTGCCAGACCTGGAAAAGCTTGAAAAAGTTGACCAATTTAAGGTAGCATTTTATTAAATTTTGGCTGAGACAGTTAAATGCACTTCAGTGTGCCATAAACTCTAATTTCTGGCACAATATTTTTCTGTTTTCTTCCCCCCTCCTCCCCCACTGTGGTGTAGAGTACTATAACAGTAGTCCTGTGATTCTTTGTCAAACCAAGTGGACTAGCATCTCCCTCTTCACTAGTCTAAACTACTTTAGATCAGGGGAATGGGTGCCACAAATGGCATGGGCAGCCTTTGTGTGTGGTACATGGCAGATCAGAGAGGGGACAGGCAGCACAGTAGCAGATGGTGCAGGAAGCAGAAAGATGAGGCTGGGAGCAGAAAGCAGAGCATCAGATTGGGCAGGAGGAGGGGATTGGGATGGCAGCTGGGGAGGATGCAGGGCTAATTTGTGGTGTGCCTGACAAAGGTTGGCTTCCACTGCTCCATCTAAAATACTCTGGCTGTACTCACGTTAGTTAACATTAGGGCTCTTTGAAACGAAAGTATCCCAGTGTGGCTGCAGCTCATGCTGCATTTTACTGTACATGTTGTTGGAATTCTGTAAAAGCATGGAGATGCACTATTCTTACCTCATTGTCAGCTTTCATGTCTTGGACTCAGGAAAAACAAGCAGCAGTAATGGAATTACATAAACTTTTCAGTGTTGACAAGTCTAATGGACCAGTTGAGAGAAGCCACTGGGGAAATGGTTTTGAACTCCAAACTGTGTTCTATACTTGATTGCTCACAACATGCAAGCTGGCAGGAGTAGCAAGTGCTTCCAGATATCAGGAGCAGGGAGAGGACCTATAAAAGGAAGCCAGGAAGCCGAACAGATTAAAGATACAATTTGAGAAATAAACATAGGTTTCTCATTACTAAGATAGAAGACTGAAACCAGTAGATGCTGCTCGCTAAGAACTTGCTTGCTTTGGGGAATTAATGGTACATATCAAATCAAGATACTTAATAAAGACTTACAAGAAAATTGACAAATATTGAACAGTGGTGACAAACCTTTCCAGACCTTGATAAAATTTGCAGAAGAGAAAAATGTGTGCGAGGAAGAAGAAATCCCCCTCTTATACTGTGCACAGGATGAGAGGAAAGTGATTTGGGGAATAGTGCACTAAATAGGCCTTAAGAGATCTGGGCTCAACTCTGCTACCTGCTTCCTGAGGGTAAGGACAGCTGTTACATTTGTAGCGCTACACGGGCTATGGATAAACATTCAGTTCAGCGATGGAGAGGCAGGGTGGCTCAGCCCATCCAAGGCCCACTGAGGACGAGTTGAGCTGCAGGGCAATGTCCCCTACCCTTTGCACAGGCTGGGGACACCACCACTGTTGCTGCCACTTAAACAATGTGGGCAGTATTGAGCATCAGTGTCTGCCCAGTGCTGTGGGGCAGGCTGGGTGGGCTGTCAGGAGCCGGTGCTCTCCTTCCTTCCTCCTCTCCCCCTTGGAGGAGGCAAGGGAGAGCAGAGGACTGTGGGATACTGAAGGTCCTCAGGACCCCAAGAGAAGCGCATAACCTTTCAAGCTGATGTGGAAAAAAAACTTCTCAGTAGAGAGAACTTCCTAGTGGGAAGTGCTCTCACTTTTTCTTGGAAGAGCCAGCTTCCTTCTGACAAAAACCTGCTTCTCCTAGCACAAACTGTAACGCCTGTCTGCAGCCAAAATGCGAGCGTGTGGGCATGCAAGCCATCTGCAGCACTACAGACATGGTCCAAATGCTACACAAAAGTACTTGTTTGAAACAGGTTCCTCTCTGTCATGCTGTGTTTCATAGTGCCACATGCAATGCCTGTTTAGTCACATATAGCAATGCAAGGCTCTCCAGAAGCCCAGCATCCCACAGTACTCCAAGGGGGAGGGAGGGGTTGCAGATGGCTCCCTGAGAGCCTGCCCATGATGAGCTGTCGGAGAACCCTGCTGCCACACTGCAGCGGGAGCACCAGCCAGAGCCAGGGCCATCACGGCGCTCTGCTGCATGAGCACAAGAAGCTGCTGTGGGAGTACTGCCAGTACTGGTGGGAGCTGCTGCCATGTCACTATGATGGGGGTCTCTGACTGCTGCTGCACCAGGACTGGGACCTGATCCTGGAGCAGTGGCTGTCAGAAAGCTTGTCCTCCTCTGCCAGGAGCTGGTGGAGGTGATCAAGGACAGCCCTTGTGCTCACGAGCAGAAAGCATACCCCTCACTCACCCTTCACAGCAAGTGGTTGGGGCTGTTCTTGACAGCTGCTATTGCAACCCAGCACTTGTGATTTAAAAAGGAAACCCACAATTCCTTTGGTAGATTTTTATGCAGAGCAGGTATGAAAATCTGTCCTGACCTCTGCCTTCTTTGCTACCTGGTAAGGAATTTTTGGACACTGTTTCTGTTGCTGGCAGTATTTAGTTCTCCTGGATAAGAACCTTATGTAGGTGGCAGAGAACATACCAGTAATGTGATACCCTTAAAACATATCCTGGAAAATATTATGCTCTCTTAGAAGCCTGCTTGTGATAAGTTTTGCCACAGGAAAAGTGATGAAGGGGTTTGTGTTCAGGTTTTTTATGCTTTAATTTCTAGAAAGTATTATTCTCCTTGGGCGGATCCTTTCTTTACTACGCTGACCGTTTCAAGCTGTACAGTGCCTTCTGTGCCAGCCACACCAAAGTTCCCAAAGTACTAGTAAAAGGTAAGAGCTGCATGGTACATATGCAGATATACAATATATTGCATTATGTGAAAATGAATATATTTTGTACACATGAGTAGCTGAGCTTCCTAGATGTGCTAGATTTCTCTTCCCTCTCAAAATGGAGTATGTGGCTCACAATGTAGATGAAAGGCTTCTGAATGGCCAGGTGGGTCATTTTGACAATGCAGAAAAACTGACCACAAGACTTAAAGACCTATGCCACCCTCATCAGCCCATGTTTAACTGCCTTCCATCACCACACTTAAGCAATGTAGCTAGCATTGCCTGTATGTTTTGTTCTCTGTTCCATGCAGGGGAAGAAGTGGGGTTTGGGTTTCTTAAAAGCACTAAACTGTATGTTTAGAAAATATTTTGCACTTGGTGATAAGGTTTGTAGTGGTCCTAAATTCCTGTGCAAGTTTGTCTTAAGGTGATGTCCTGCAGAAGTCATCCTAGTGAAGCCCAGTGAGACTTGGTTAGGTGCTGGGAACATCTAGGAAGTGAGAAGGATAAGATGAAAGGCATCTTCCTGTGTCATGGTGGTAATTTTTGTCACTATTTCAACAGAAGGGCTAAATGACCCCTGCTGGACCCACTTGCATCCAATATAGCCAAAGAGATGCTGCACCTGTTTCAGTGGAATAGGTTTCAAGGCATAATTCACTGAGATTATTTCACCCTTGGAAGTGGATTCAGCAGTGGATTGAGCAGTGTTTCATGTAATATAATTTTGGCTGGGATGGGGGATGGGCTAAAAATTTAGATGTAGGAGCAGCACAGCTTGGGAAAAATATGCTCTTATCATTCAAGAAACGTTTGTCTCTGACATTCAATCAGTAATTATGTGTGTAGTCTTTTGAATCAGTAACTCTCTTTACAATAAAAATGAATGCTGGCAACTACCCTGAATATGACCCTGAATAACTTGTTGCCAGTTGCATTCATGTTCTGTGCTGCTAGTAGCATCTCATTTGATAATTATTAGGACTTAGGGTATGGTTTTTGGTCAGTTTTACTCTTGTGGCTTTTTTGACTTTAAAGTTTGCATTTGAATTATGAAATCAGATTTGGAGTCCCTCTTGTTCCAGGAAAAAGGCTTTAAAAAGTCCTGTAAAGTGCGTCTGGCAGCATTTTCATAAACTGTCATAAGAATCCTACAGCAATTATTGCAGTTTTAACCAATAAATAAATATAGTCTTCTGACCTAGCTGCAAAAGACACAGAACTTCTGGAAGCAATGCTACATATGCTGTACAGCTTCCTATTTTTAGAATATCCATTCTTTGAAAAATTGACTGTTTTTTTAATATAGAGAACAGATGGAAAAATGTTTTGTATAAAGGTGTACAGCCTTCTTAATATGTCTAAAATAGAATGCAGACACAGTTTGCTAGTATACTGTATTTTCTTGTGTACCACATGCCACCAGTTAAGATATGCATCTTGTTTTGGGAAGACAGAATGAAGAAGAAAAGATTTTTCCTGTGTCAGGGCTGCCTCTGGACCCCTTCTGGCAGTTGCTGCTCAGGCAAAAGTTACAGTTTTAACCCTCTTGTAGGTGCTGATGAATTAGCAGCTTTTGGCTGCCCAGGGAAAAGCTACTGCCAATTTGACACAGGCTAGGAGGTTTAAAACTGTGATGCTGAACACTGCACTTCACCTCTCCCTCCTTGGTTGGGAGAGAAGGTTAGCCCCAGCAGCTATTACAGCACCCCTGTGCTTCAATTCTTGTGCAGAAACCGGCTTCCCCGTTTAAGATGCATGCTACTATTTTGGAGGGCTGATTTCTAAGAGGGAAAGCTGCCTGTGATATGCAAAGAAACATGATAATTTGTCTGGTTGGTGCTATAGATGTACTGTCTTATTGGCTTTTAATTTTGTTTTCACTCATTTTTTCACTTTGAGTTGTAATAAAACCACCAAAATGCTGTTCCCTTAATAAAATTGCTTATATCGTTGACAAGGCCAGACATGCCTACCACATTAGTGATTTGTGAATTCTTACATATGCCTCATGTGGCTCCTTTTGATTAAATGTGCTAGGGGCTGACAGGGTTCATACAGCTCTGAAATAGCTACGAGAATGGAAATAGTGTGAGAGGATGGTTAAATAAAGGAGGTGCATATTGCTATGAAAGTTGGCTACCCAAAAACTTCTCTCTGATAGAAAAGGTACATATTGCTGTGAATATGATGAAATGGTGTTTGTTCTCTGTGCGTACATTACAACCTTGAAAAGTAATTTTAATAAGTTGGGGTTTGTTTTTGTTCTTTTTGTAAATCAAGGTTCTTCTTTTCTTCTAGCTAAGACAGACACTGCTTTCAAAGCTTTTCTGGATGCTCAGAATCCTAGACGGCAGCACTCTTCAACACTGGAGTCATACCTCATCAAGCCCATCCAGCGGATACTGAAGTATCCTCTTCTGCTGAAAGAACTGTTTGCCTTGACTGATGCTGACAGTGAAGAACATTACCACCTTGATGGTAAGGGGCTGAACAATGCAACTTCATTAAACTCTGTTGGAGACTTTCACCCTTCAAAATGTAAATGCAAACTCTTGTGAAGAATTGTGAAGCAGCTAGTTATTTTCCACATGTTTTCCCCCTCCTCCAGTGGCCATAAAAACAATGAATAAAGTTGCCAGTCATATTAATGAAATGCAGAAAATCCATGAAGAATACGGGGCAGTGTTTGACCAGCTCATAGCAGAACAGACAGGGGAAAAAAAAGAGGTAAGGCCTTAATTCTTGGTTTCAAGACTGTTAGGATTCTATCTTGGAAGTGATATTACTGTGTATTGCTACGAGTACCATCCTAAATGTGTTCTTTTTTTTGTACTATCTGTACATAGTATGGCATAGCTAAACTACAAAAATACATTAATATTTTAATGTATAGCATAGTCAGTGGAGACCCATGAGTTTCATAACCAATTAGGGACTCTTTGGGGGTGAGAGGAGCTTGACTCTTTGGCACTATGAAACATCTGAAAATTGGACCCATTTCAAATGGGACCCCTCAACATTTGTAATTATTCATGAAAACATAATTCAGTAATCCTGAGAGAGAACTTCACCACATGAGGTAGATGGATGCATGTATGAAGGAATGGAGCAAGCTTGGAGGTGACTAGAAAAGCGATAGCGATTCATCAAAATTAGGTGTGAAGGGGTTGGCTAGAGGAAAAATCTGAACGGATGGAGAGGGGAATCTTGCTTTGA
The DNA here is from genome assembly GCF_001723915.1 of Gavialis gangeticus. NCBI lineage: Eukaryota > Metazoa > Chordata > Crocodylia > Gavialidae > Gavialis > Gavialis gangeticus. Next base: position 219,169,431 of record NW_017729032.1, read on the forward strand.
GGAAACTTTTAAAGGGAGGAGCCTTTAGCAGCAACTTAAAGGCAGGGGAATGCAGGTATGAAGGGCAGGTGTATATGTTCAAAGTATATATATGGTCTGGGGTAACTGAAGAACAAATGCAAGGGGAGCTGGAGGTGCGTAAAGAAGAAGCCAGCTGGGTGGCAGGAGCTCTGCACTTTTTGACTTGAAAGCAGTTCACCTGTGGCAGTAACTTGAAAGAGGAGGAAATGATCCCTGATGATTACACAACAAGCAACAAAAATGAGACTGAGTTCCAGCTGGGGGTTGGGGATCCAGCATGAGGAAGCAGGCATTTGTCACCCATGCTGCCTTCTGTTCCACAGTGAGTTGAAGGACGTACAATTTTGCAGAGGTGTCCACCTGATGCTTCTTGCAAGGCCACTATTTTGTGTTAAAAAGCAGGGGGAAAGGTGGAAATAGATTTCTCAATTTGGGTAAGGGAGAGAGCTGATGTTTCTGACGTTTAGTCTCCAGAGACTAAAATGTTTCAGAGTAAAATGTTTTTGGGCATGGGGGTAGAGCAGAAGTTCCCAACCACTGGGCTGCAGCTGGTTGGCTGCCAGGTGACGGCATGAGCTCCCTGCTTGGACCCCTGTACATCCGCCCAGGCGAGTGACTTCTGCCACTGGCAGTCACATGCAGGGTTAAACTGAGCAGCAGGGCAGCCCCAGGAGGGAGGCAGCCAGTTGTGTGTGCCCCAGCCTGCTCCCATGCTGGTCCGCAGTATAAAAAAGGTTGGGAAGCACTGGAGTAGAGGGTGTCTCTCTCACGTGTGCTCACTCTCTTTTTCTCCAACCGTACTTGCACTAGCAATTAGCACCATTATTAGCCTTCCCTCAGGAATAGGACTTAGAATAATGAGGGATTTGCCAGATTCCTTAATGCACAATGATATAGGGGAAGGACTATGTCTCTCTTCAGTTAGTAGTACAATCTAATTCGTTCTTTTTATTAAACTCTTAATATATTCAGACCCAATAACAATAAACTGAAATGAGGAGGGATGGGTAAGGAAGTGTGGCCCATGAGACTGCCAAGGTTCTTGGCTTCTACACTGTGAAACCAAGCCTTTTCAGTGAACTTCAGGGGTCAGTTAATTTTATGCAGAAAAATTAGGGATTTGCATGCATATTTGTCTAGCTAACACTGCAAGCCATGTTAATTGTTAGCATAGTCTGTTAGCATAAAACCAGCAGCCACCTGCTTATGCATCTCATTATAAAGGTTGTCTGCTTTTTTTGGGATGAAACTCAAATGACTAAAGGTATGTCTGCACTGCAGTCACAGAAATGACAGGGTGGAGGTACCAGGCTTGGGTACTAGTAGCAGCCCATCCACAGAAGTCCAGAGCTCAGCCCAAGCTAGCTACCCTCTCAGCAGGTAACTTAGCTAGCACAGCCTTCTTTGCAGCAGAGATCCAGCCTGCAGCTATGAACCTTTTACAGTGGCATTATTGTACCTTCATATGTGCACTTGGCAGGTTGCAGATCTTTCTATGGGAGACTTACTTTTGCATAATACTGTCATCTGGCTTAACCCTCCTTCATCACTGGGAAAATGGAAGAAGGAGCCTGAGTTAGCAGCATTTGGTAAGTAATCCGGTGATTTATTTTAAATACACAAGACCTGCAGACTGCCTTTAGCAGAGGTGCCCAATATCTGTGACAAATGTTCTTAAGTAATTGTATTCCTGCTACATCAGCTAGGACTTGAAAAATTAAAATATGTGATGACTTACCCCTTAAGTGAAAAGGGAAGTTCTGATCTTTTAGGCTGCTTGCAGACATGAAAAAAACAAAAACAAAACAGCACTTTAAGTTCAGCATGCCTCCACACCAAGCACAGCAGATGTTCAGAAGAGGCATCACGTTAGTTTGACCTGGCTTGCCTAACCTCTGTATAGGTTGGGCACTGTTTGCTGGAGTTAGTCACCTTGTGTTTCTAAATCTGGTTGTTAGAGGGGTCCCTGCCACATTTTACACATAAGATGTGATTAACTCGTTAATCACATTTTATAAACTCTGATCTGGCCACATGTTCAGTCAACTGGTGGAGGGATAAAAGGAGGAATAAGCCCAGAAGTTATTCAACAAAATATGTAATAACTTTGTGGCTGGTTCTTTTCATGCCATTAACTGAATGTGTGGCGAGGGTGCCCCTGTGGCTGGGAGCTAATCAGGACTGCCAGCTAAAGGAGTGCATCATGCATCTCTGAGGCTGGGAGCCCCATCAGCAGAGGGTCCTCCCAGATGAGGAAGCTTGCCACTTTTCCAGGATCATGGGCTCCAACTGCACCAGTAGTAGGTCTGATGTGTGATCTCACAGTCATGCCTCCTGTCATGCAGGGTGGATAAAAAATCAATGATTTAAAAAACAAACAGGGTTTTTTTTAATTTAAATCAGATTTTTTAAAATTTAATCATATTTTTAATTTTTTTAAGATGCTCTTTAAAAAAAATATATAAAGATCATTTCAATTTAAGATATGTTAAAGCTCAAAGATATCATTGTGGAATAGGGATTATAACTTCAAATTATATATTATTTGCGACAATATATTCATGTAACCTTTTTAGAAGTGTTGTAAATAGGTCACGACAGACTATGGGCTATATTAAGGGCCCAATCTTATGGGGTTCTCAGAGGCTGCTCTGTAGATTAGTAAAGCTTAAAGAAAACCACTCGACTCAATGGGACTCAGTGCTCAGTCTAGAAGGTCCCATTAAGCATCTCTGTGATGCTTAGTTTCAATTCTCAAACTGTGGAGTTGTCTCCATAGATCATAGACAGGCAAGGGTCTTTGGGTAAACATGATACCTTTTATTAGACCAATTAAATAGTTGGAAAAATTGTTCTTTGCAAATTGTCAGGCACAAATGCCCTTCTTCAGGCACAGGGAGAGTTTATCTCCAGAGATAACATCCTTGTTAACAGCAGTATATGGAGGTGGGAAATAACAGCCCTAGTGTCTCTCTGCAAGTTTGTGTACACTCAGTCAAGCTCTTACCTTCTTCTAAAAGTACATAGTTTCAAGAACTGAAATGAATAAAGGATATCAAACAACAAGAATGCACTTTTTGTAGAAAACAAGTAAATTGAAGCTTCCTGACCTGTGATTTAAATCGTGATTTAAATCCACCCCAGTGTGTGGCATGTCAAGATGCATGATTGTGTGGACTGCACATCAGATCCCATCACGCTTTTACCTGCATGTTACCCAACTCTTCTTGTGTTGAGCATGGGAGAGGGTGGAGGGGTTCTATTGTCTTGTTTAACCCTTAGCCTGTGGGACTTATGGACTGCTTTGTGACTGGTCCAGTTTGCCCTAGTAGGTGCTAAAATTACTACCGCTACAGCTTGCAGGGTCATTGAAACATCCACACCTTCTCACAGCATTAAGGTGCAGTCCTGTGGAGATAGTTTTTAGCTATAGTTATGCATTTTTTGCTTTTAGGATTACACCTGAGTATATGAGTGTTTGGGGCTTTTTAAATGTACTCAAATTAATCTACCAGCATACATGCACATACATGCCAAGTCATCAGCAAACATTCAGATCACTAGGAAAGCCAGTGGTTCTTACTTTTCTTTTCAGTTGTAGTCATTCAGTTTCCAAATAAAATACCTACCAACTCCCACTGAGGAAGTGCCTTCCATGTCCCTACTACTACCAAGATGTCAAAGGAGCCATCGGTGGCTGTCAGAGCCTTTCACCCTGCTGTGTATAAACTGGTTATATTGCCACAGTCTGGAGAATGACAGGAGGTGCCTTGAAGCTGAAAGCAGATAATGCATGTTAATTTGATTGGTATCAGAAACATGGAGTAACTTTAATTCCAAAGAGCTTTACATCCACTTCATTAAACCTCAGAAAATCCAAGTATTTTTATTCTAAATAAATAATTTCCTCATAAAACCCCCCAAAATGGCCTATTATGTTATTTTACCTAATTTGTTTAAAATGTGTTGAAATGAAAGAACAGTGATTTGAGATTAAACTGTGTATTGACTCTTCTATTAAATAGCTGTCATAACCATCAGTGGTCCAAGTGGGACACTGGTTTGATTTAAATATGATGGCATCCCTGTGAATTACATCCTAGAACCTGCATCAGGCTGGGAAGGTTGAAATGGCTTCCCTGAGTTAGCTTAGCTAGATAAGATTTTTTGTTTTTATAACCTATTTTTAATAAAATCCTATAATTAGCAAATATGGCACTCTGTGAATAAACATTTATGCACTATATATTTTGAACCTGCACAGAAAAAGTGTTTAGTGAGCTGGTCTTTAGGATAATGTATAAGGATACATGGGTTTTACATAATTACCCTCTTGCCTTGCTCTCCTTCTGCTCTGACTGAACAGGAGGCATATACGAATTTTCATTTCAATTTTATAGGTTAATTGTGTGCATCCCTTCTGTATGTGCTTGGGTTTTACAGGGGAGCCAAACCATTACTGACTATGACTTTGTGTTTGTTAATCTTCAGTTTTCAAAACTGCCGTGGTACTTGTATACAAAGATGGTTCCAAACAGAAGAAGAAACTTGTAAGTTTTGTTGCTGCTCTGACTACTACAAATATAGGTAGTTGTGGATTTTAGACAAAGATTTTTCCTCTGACATTTAGGTATAGTATAATTCTTGTGTGTGCCCAAACCCGTGTTTGCCACCTCAAACTGGAATGTGATTTTCATGAAGTCACGAACAGTGAGGCGTCTGTCTTTTTATGGCTTTCCTCCATTAGGAATATCCAGTGACTGGAAGGTATGCTGCCTTCAGTTCTGGCTTTTGGCTTATGTTTGTTTAAATTGAAGCAAGTGCTTTGCTGGATTAGGGTCAGAGTATAGTGTTTGAGTGATTTAGGTGCATGTGGAGCCAGTACCAATGTCGATTCCCAAATATGATGGAAGCAACAATATAACTTTAAATGCTGCTTTTTTTAATTGACTGCAATAACTTGGAAAGATGGCAGAGTGAGCAAGTGTGTTTCTTGTTCAAGGATTTGGCTTGCATCCTTCTGCTCAGGTCAGTCTTTTTAATGGAGATAGATGAGCTACAAAAGAGAACATGACTTCATACTAGTATTCAGTGCTTTTGAAGTGGTAGGAAGAATTGGTCATTGTCATGGCAACATTTGCCTGGCACTGTGACCTGCCATTAATGAAACTTATTTATAGGCACTTTAGTGTAGTGCTTATGGCTAAAACATTAGAGTGAAATGAAAACTTAGAGTTACTCTTGAGCAACAGAGCCATTCCCACCATGGGGGGGTCAGGGGGTGGGTGTGCATGAATCTGCAAACTGTTTTCTGACTGCCTTTTAAAATTAATCCAGGGAGGATCACACAGGGCTTCAATTTATGAAGATTGGGACCCATTTCGTTTTCGTCACATGATACCCTTAGAAGCTCTGCAGGTTCGAGCACTGGCAAGTGCAGGTAACACTGTAAATATATTAATATCAAAATGTCCATCTTGGTGGTTACAGACCAATATTTGTGTGTATACATGTTGCATTCTCATCTTTTCCCAAAGATTTCTGGATCCTCACTTCCCAGGCCCCATATCTTAAACACTGGTTTAGTTGAGGGGTGGTTGAGGGATGTGGCCAGCCTGGAGAGGGTTCATAGGAGGGCCACCCGCTTGGTGAGAGGGCAGCAGGACAGGCCCTATGAGGGAGAGACTGAGGGACCTGAACCTGTTCAGCCTCAGCAAGCGGAGGCTGAGGGGGGACCTGGTGGCTGCCTACAAACTCATCAGGGGAGGTCATCAGCAAATAGATAGAGCCCTTTTCTCCCCAGCACCACCTGGGGTGACAAGGAACAATGGTAATAAGCTGTTGGAGAATAGGTTTAGGTTAGAGATCAGAAGGCAATATTTTACAGTTAGTGGCCAAAATCTGGAACCAACTTCCCAGGGAAGTGGTCCTCGCCCCTACCTTGGGCAAATTCAAAAGAGGTTAGATGATCACCTGTCTGTGGTCTTGTGAACCCAACATTCATTCCTGCCTGTGGCAGGGGGTCAGGCTAGATGATCTGTTCAGGTCCCTCCTGACCCTAGCTACTGTGAAACTATGAATGCAACTGGTGTTGGCCCTGGCTACTCTTCAGTCAGTAAGGGTTCACTTGCAAAACCATGCAATTCCTCACCTCTAAGCCTGGCTGCCTGGTTTTAAGTAGGTTTGCTTCAGAGTGCTCCTCCCCTCCCTGTCTTGTGAGGATTGGGATTCACTCCTAGTCTTGGGTTTTCCACATCATTAATTGTAGTTGCTAGGTAGTACAGTGAGTTGAGGTTTGTGTTTTTTTTTTTGTGGAAACTTGATACGAAATGTATATAAAAATTGTAGTCGTCTAAAAATAGATTATTTTCTTCACCTTCCTCCTGTTCTCCATAGTAGTCTAAAATGTGAGGAACCCGTCCCCCTTTTTGCTTTCCAGTAATACTATTGAAACAGTAGGCTGGGCAAATTGATGTCCTCTTTACAACTAGATTCCTAGATTCCTAGATGTTAGGGTCAGAAGGGACCTCAATAGATCATCGAGTCCGACCCCCTGCATAGGCAGGAAAGTGGTTCAGATGACCCCAGCCAGATGCCCATCTAACCTCCTCTTGAAGACCCCCAGGGTAGGGGAGAGAACCACCTCCCTTGGGAACCCATTCCAGATTTTGGCCACTCTAACTGTGAAGAAGTTCTTCCTAATGTCCAGTCTAAATCTGCTCTCTGCTAGCTTATGGCCATTATTTCTTGTAACCCCCAGGGGCGCCTTGGTGAGTAGAGCCTCAGCAATTCCCTTCTGCGCCCCCATGATGAATTTATAGGCAGCCACAAGGTCGCCTCTCAACCTTCTCTTGCAGAGGCTGAAGAGGTCCAGGTGCCCTAGTCTCTCCTCATAGGGCTTGGCCTGCAAGCCCTTAACCATACGAGTGGCCCTTCTCTGGACCCTCTCCAGGTTATTCACATCCCTCTTGAAGTGTGGCCCCCAAAACTGGACACAATACTCCAACTGCAATTTGACCAGTGCCCACTCTGTAATACTCTTCCCATATTACTTTGTGACTAGGTGTCTATTCTCAGTGAGGGAGTCTGTCTACCCAGATAAGCTCAGTGAAAGACTGCAGCTGCAGGGCTACATACAATGTGAAGATGGCATACAGTTCATAGACCTGGCAAACCTCATTGTATGATAATTGCCTTGGAAATGGTCTAGAATGTCTTTAAATGAAGCTCTCTCTTTCAATAGCCTTCCATTTTAGACTGTTGTGTGTCATAAGTATTTACCCCAAGGACAACCTTGTATTCCATGAACCGTCTCATCGTTCTCTCTCCATTTCATTAGTGGTGTACACAGACCTATTGGCTTCCTTTCTTAGAGGAAGGAGAAACCCACTGGGGGTGATGCTAGCCTGGGACTTGGGCATCCCATCATCAGTTGCTTGCTGTGCCACAGACCTGTTGTCACCTTGGGTGAGCCTCTCAGGATACGTCTTTGCTGCCTTTGTGGTGAGCCCAGGATCACCAAAAGAAGCACAACCCACCTGCTTGTACATTCAGGGTTCACCAAAGTCTGTTTAGGTGGTTTAGCATGGCTCTGAGCACATCTTCAAAGCTGCTCTCAAGTGCACTGTCTTAAGTATGCTTAGGGCCATTCTGAGGAGGCTACATTGCCTAATTTCTGGGGTTTGATAGGAGCTGAGGACAAGTTACTCAGTGGTGTTCCCCCGCATGCAGCAGAAGCAGGGTAGACAAGCCTTTTGGTTTTTCTGTGAAATGGAAATAACAGTCGTGACCAAGGTGTATTGGCAACTTGTGCAGCTGTCTCTAACTAGAAACGTGTGTGGTGAGTGCTTGGATCAAATCACCTTTGAGTCTGCTATTTTGAGTCGTCTTAATATCTCACCAAACAACGTAATAAAAATGGTAGTTTGAATCCCAGATGCCTGTAGAGGGGAATGGAATGTCTTTGGCTTCAATATCTTAAACTGTATTTTTTGGTATGCACAAGCACACGTTCAGTGCATGTGACTGTGTAAGAGTCCTCACAGATCCTAGAAGATGGGCACTTGGTAGAGAAAGACTCTGTCACAGACTACTCTAAGTCCACTCAATCTGTTTTTTCCCGAAGTATGGAGTATACTCGGTATAATGGAGGTTTACAACTGGCTACTTGGGTGAAAACCTGTTATTTAAAATATTTTTCTCTTTGCTTTGCTTTCCAGATGCAGAGACCAATTCTGTTTGTGAGATTGTTCATGTTAAATCTGAATCTGAAGGTAGACCAGAGAGAACATTTCACCTCTGCTGTAGGTGAGTGTGCCTCCAGACTGTCTTGTGTTGCGAGATTTTTATCTAGATCCCAGTGTGCCTTAAAAGGACAGGCAAGTTGAGAACAGAACTTGAGATCTGAAATTCTACCACTGCCAGCAAAAGTTCCTTGTTATATTAAAAAAGAATTTTACAAAAAAGCTGTATTTTTCAGCCAGTTTCACACCTTCATAGGAGTACTGTTTCATTGCGTTTTTTACCCTTCTAGATTTGCACCCAGCTCTAATCCAGTATGCCTAGTCAGCATGTTGGCCAGCTGCTGAATGTCCAGTTTGGGCAATGCATTCCATGCTGGCAAGTCCTGACTCGTACTGTTAGTCTAGTATCAATGCTTAAATAATGATATTGCCCCATGGAAAAAACCCTAGTGTTGGCTGTCTTCCCAGTCCTAATTGCAGTACCAGTATGCTGGTTGCTTTAGTATACTGAAAAGAGTTAAAGCTCCCTTCAGAACTTTGTTTGCAAGGCTGTCAGTGGTGCTGATGCCGTAGATTTTCGCGCTTTGGCCGACTTGAAGTTCACATAATTTCTGTGCACACTGTCTAATACGAGCATGCAGCTTGTGAGATTTTGTTAGCTACTATATGTTTGCCAGCTAACCATCAATAGCTGACCTAAGCGAATGGCTGGTATTGGAAGAAATGGAAGACTGGAGAGGTAGACAGTACTTCTGTTTTTGCCGAATCGTTTGTTTCTTTGGAAGTGTATTTCAAACTGGTGTTCTGCTCTATGCTCTCTATAAATAGTGTACTGGCTCCTGAGTAGTGCACGTTTTTTGCAATTATAGCACTGTTGTTGACTGCCTTACGCTACAGCAAACTTGCAGACAGTAACATCTGTTATGACCTTGTGTCCTAACTTACATTCTTATTTGTTTTCAGTTCTCCAGAACACAGAAAGGATTTTCTGAAGGCTGTGCACTCAATTCTGCGTGATAAACACAGAAGGCAGCTCCTTAAAACTGAAAGTTTGCCCTCATCTCAGCAATATGTTCCTTTTGGAGGAAAAAGATTGTGTGCTCTAAAAGGTGCAAGGCCAGCCATGAACAGGGCAGGTACTGTAGGGATACAGACTTTCAAGACCCCAGTAACTCCTGCACCATTGTAGGACACATTTGAGTTGTTGTTTTCAGCAGACTAGTTTTTCTTTTCTTCCTTTTCTGCTTATGTAAAAGTTCTTTCTCCTTCTTTCACATCCTTGAGCCTAAAAAATGGCCACTGTCAACTTTCTCCACTTGGGCTTAACATCAGAGCAACCATCCTGGCACAGGGAAAACAAGCAAGGCTCCTTTCATTGCCAATCAACTGTATATATTAGCCTGCTAAATGGATACAGTTGAACAGAGCAGGTGTCTGCTTTGTATTTTTCAAGCAAAAGCATGTACAGTCCGTCTGAGCTACCAGTAGTCTTAAACTCATCAGCTCCAAAGGTATTTTTGTTTTTTATTAGCTCACTTTGAAATGATGACTGCTCCTTTGTATGTCTTTTCATCAACCCTTCATCCCTGTTAGCATTTGCTTTTCCCCTCTAACATTGGAAGGGCATATGTGCAGTTTAAATGGTCTGTCCTAAAATGTGGACTTTTCCTTTCAGTTGCCTTCAGGCAAAACAATCGGAAAATCACAGGGGAAAGCAATCTTTCATTTGCAGAACACTAAGTGATGGAGGGAAGAACCACTCACTTCCAACAGAAAAGTACACAATAATTTGTTCTGCTTGTTAGATTCAGTAATCCAGACAACCAGGCTTTCTGTTCCTCTTCTGTAAAAGGCAGGTCAGATTTAAAGCATTCACGGCATGGCTTCTCACTGAGAGCTGATTCTAGTCATCTGCCTCAGGGACATCTTTTAAAAAATATATAAGCATGCAGACTCAAAGGCCAAATGTGTGTTACTTATACCACAGTGCTTCAGTCAGCTTAAGTGGCCTCAAATGTCAGAACCTTCATTTGCACACTGGATGTGCTGAAGTAAAAATATATTGCATAGGTCTTTCTCGCTGTTCAAATTGAATGCTAAATGCTGAGCTATTTAATGCATGTTTTCAGGTTCAGGGATGTGTTCTCAAAGGCACCTCAGTTTGATGTTTATTAGAAGTACCATTAGTGAGCTGACAAACTTTTTCAGTTTCTGTGCAGAGCTGTGATGCCTGCGTAGCACTGAAGTATCTGCAGGATTCATCCTCTGCTTTGTCCGACAAGCTATTAAGAAGATGTTGCAGTTTGGAAGATGTGGATTTGCTAGGTGAACCTAAAACTAGGTGATAAGACTGATGCTGAAAATGGAACTTTTGACACAGTACTGTAAAGGAAGTAGTAAGGATTGACAGAGTACTTGCCCTTACATAGAGATCGGGCAGTTTTGTCTATCTCAGTTTAGCTGCTTGAAATGATATTGTAGCCCTACCTGTGAGACAAACCAATGTATCCTGTTTAGTTCTAGGAATAGTTCACTTGGTTTTTGCTGTCTGTTGACAACAGGGCACTACTAGTGAGAAGTTGAGCTGTTCTGATGATTTTTCATGCTGGCTGCCTGCCTACCACTTAGGAGGAACAGTAATTGAGGCACATTATCCCAGCTTATGGATCTGAATAGCAGAAACTTCTCCATCACAGCTGGCAGAAAGACCCATTTGAGAAGTTGAGTAAAGCACTTATCTATCAGATTGGTGCAAAGTGAGTGAGCCATTCTTGGAAATCTTATTTGGTGCCTAATGATGTTAGGAAAGGACACTTGGAAGACTAGTTTTAGAGTAAGATTTTACTTTGTGTAAAGCATGTGGGGTTTTATTTTTGTGTGTGCACAGTGTCAGCCCCAAGCAAGTCTCTTGGGAGGAGGAGGCGGCGGCTGGCCCGAAACAGGTTTACCATTGACTCAGATGCCGTCTTCACAAGCAGCCCAGAAAAAGAGTCTCAGCAGCCTGCAACCAGTGGGGACACTGACCGCTGGGTAGAGGAACAGTTTGACCTTGCTCAGTATGAGGAGCAGGAAGACATCAAAGAAACGGATATCCTCAGTGATGATGATGACTACTGTGAGGCTGTGAAAGGTGCTGTGGTTGACAAGGAACTTCAGGAGCGGTTGCAGGCAGCTTCAATTACAAGCAGTCAGTCAAGTCGGGGGGATAAGCTGCGGCCTGCCATGGATACACACGCTTCCAGGATGACTCAGTTGAGGAAGCAAGCTGCTTTATCTGGAATCAATGGTGGTCTGGAAAGCAATAGTGAAGAAGTCATCTGGGTTAGGCGGGAAGACTTTGTACTTAACAGAAAACTAAACACGGAGCTCTAACTTTGTTGCTTTTTCATTAGGTGGTTTGTGTAGATAGATATTTCCCCCTGTACACACACGTGTATGTGCATGTGCACGTGTACACGCGCACACACATGCACACTCTCTCTCGCGCGCACACCCCCCCCCCATGGCAGGTAATCCCAGATTGCACACTTGCACACAGTTTGGCAGCTGCACTAGTCGGAAGTCATGCAGCCACGTTATAGGTAACTTTAAAAAGTGAAAAATCTGAAATGGAACACACTTGAGGTCATGTCTGTATATTGCCAAGGGCTTTTAAAAAATTTTATTTATTCTAAAATAATCAGGGCTGAATATTAAATATGGGAAGTATATCATCACTGGAAAAAAGTAACTGTGGGTATCGTAAGTATGTGCAGCAAACTAGCTTAAACAATAGCACAAAGAACAGAGAGGTTTTATATCTATGAAATGCTAAGGAGCTGAACCGATGAAAGAAACTGCCTTTTTAATCTGTACAGTTGCAGTATTCTTAATGCTTTCCCTCTTCAATGTAAGAATATACATGTATTTTAGGAATGTGTGAGGAAAGATTTTGGATATATCTTGTGAGTCTTTTTGGTCTGTAGCTGTTATAACTTTAATGTCAATGTTGGAAGCTCTAGTTTTGCATAAAATTGTAAAGATGCCAAACTCTCTTGAAAGAGATCCAAATTTAACACTTGAAAAGATATTTTTTGTATTTTAACTGAGATGCAGGGACACACGGGGATAAATTTTTTAGTGTTAGTTTAGCTCCAGCTCTAGGATATGAGGCAGAGGGGAAGGTATGGTGGTTTTATCTTAAATTAAGGTATCAACAGGAAACTTAATTGTTTTTTCTTCAGAGACTAGATAACTGTATATGCTTGAGACTGGAGTTGAGTTAGATCTAAAACATACCTGAATTTAGGTGGACTAAACTAATCTGTGGTGTAACTGAACTGATTTCAGTGCAGCTACACTAGGGATGAATTTGGGCTGCTATGTCTGATAGAGTTTGGGGGTGGGGGGAGGGTTTTTCATGGCCAAAAACTGACCTCATCCAACTCCTTAGTGTGGATGAAACTAGTGTATAGTAATTTCTTTGTAAAGATTTTTTTCCACTGCAATAGAATATGAACAAGTTATAAACAAGCAAACCTCTTAAACATTTTAAACCTTTTATTTAAGCATCTAAAAACAGGGTAAAATACAACTAAAATCTAGTGGTTTTTAAGTAGATTTCCAAATGCTAAAAGCAAGCACTTTTTTTTAAAAAAGAGAAAAAAAAGATTTATATAGCTTTCCCATTTCAGTTTCACCTACAAAAAAGGAAGATTATATGAAAAATTTTGTATCTACTGATGTTTGACACATTAGTAGGTACTTTGAAAACCTGAAATTTTATAATAGCTTTAGGATTATATTTTATAAAATCAGCTGTGACTATATTTTGAAAACGTAACAGAAATTGTTCCCTTAAAACACGCATCAACTGTCTTGTGCCCCGACTAGCATTTTTCTCTTTCTTCTTTCCAGTGTACTATATATTCGATCTTTTGAAAGCTTTCTTCTGGTAACCTTTTTGCTATCTTCTGATTTCCTTTCCTAAAAGCTTTAGAAAAGTTTCTATACACTTTGTATCATTGCTTCATTGTTTTATATCATGAGTCAATTGTGTCCCAATTTATTAGAAAAGCAGAGGTTTTAGCTGTCCTATGCTGTACCCAGTGGAATACAGTCTGTTGTGAAATACTGGAAGTCTGGTGCTTGGAAGGTGCCATTGTTCTTGTACATAATGTCATGACATGTCTATGTCAAAGGTTCTTATATATTTCTTTTATAAGCTGAAAGAAGGTCTATTTTTATGTTTTTAGTTCTATGAATGGAACGTTGTAAATGCCTGTCAGACAATAAAATACTGGAAAAATCAAGCATTTGCATGTGTGTGTGTGTGTGCATGTGTTTGCGCACACATGAATCAAGGGAGCTGCTCTCGTTTCTGCCTTGATCAGGAAGAACAAGTAAGGTTCTTATCAAAATATAAACCAGATATAATTCTGTTTAGGGCTATGTAATCTATACTACTGTGGAACGATAACTTTAGTAACATATCCTCTATATTCCCTTCTCTAACATGGTATATGCACATTTTTTGTGGTGGAGTGGGGAAAGGAGAGGACACTTTTTAAAGAGGATCCTCTGATGGTTATGATAAATGGAACCAATTCTTTCTTTCTGTAAATAATTGGTTGCTTTTAGAGAACATACTCCCTTTTTACCACAGTGAGGTAAAATTACCTCTCACTGGGGAATTACCTCTTTATCCATGACCCCCAACCAACTCCTAGCTTTCAATTTTTGTATGTCTCGAGTCTCTGTTTTCTGGTGATGGCCTGATGATTTGCTAACATTTTTCATTAGGATGAACTTTACTCTGTGTGTGCGTGTGTGTGCGCGCGCGTGTGTGTGTGTGTTGAGGGGAAGGGGTCCTTTTAGTGCATTACTATACACAACGGTAAGTCTTCATCATAGGGTCCATGTCTCAGCCATACCTTCAGACTTTGCTGGACAGGGGCTTTACCTTTCCTTCCAGGTGCACCTACATCTCCCTTTCCTGTTATGGTATATTCATAAACACATACAATCTGGCCTACAAGAGAATAGTTAGCCTTGTTAAATCCAATTGGCCAAGTAGTAAGATGACAGAGCCCCAAGTTAATTGTACTGTGTAATGAAGTACAGTGCCATAAGATGCCTTTCATACCTGCACACATCTCTGGATATACTTGCACATGGTAATAGCTTAATTTCTTTCTCTATCACAAGTGACTATAGCACATTTTAGAGGTGAACAGGCTAAGCACAAGTCTGTTGCCACATGCTAAATTTAACTTTGCCACTACCGTGGGTCAGCTGAGATACTGTTCACCTTGGAAGAAGTGGATAATACAATCTTCTTTCTTGTGTTTAAAGCACTTAATCCCAGTTAACTTCTGTGTATACAAACCAAGGAAGAAGTGTGTATGGAGATGATGCTGGGTGCGTGGATAAATGACATGTTCATTAGCATGATCTGCATAGATTTTGCACACAATATAAATTACACCTGGATCCATAGAAGGAAAAACCTTGAGCTTTACTGGGAGAGCTGGACTCAGTAGATGGTTATTACAGCACCTTGTCACCAAGTGGGGCCTATTTGCCTTGATCAGACATTTATACCAGTCCAGCTTTCACCAGTTCATTCTTACCCTTGCTTTGGTGTAATTCAAGAGTGGATTGGTTGAAGTTACCCCACTATAGGTCTGACAGTTGTTCTCCCCTCCCACCACACCACCCTTTTTTTTCCTCCAGCATGTACAGTTGTGTACATGTGGCAGCTCACCATATAACTAATGTAGCTATACATGAATTTCTTTTCCCTACTCCTGGCTGCTGTTTGTAAACAAGTAAAGGTGAAACTTTCCAATAATCTCTGAAAGTATACCCATCTTTCTTTAAAAAAAAAATGTTGGTGACCCACTTGTCTGCCCTTACTATACTGTTGGGCTGCATCCTTTTCATTCTTATAGCTAATCAATTGGACATGTGGTTGGCTGAACAGCTGCTTTAAAAATAAAATGAATTCTCATTTTTTTCTTGCAGGGTACTGTCCTTTACGTTGTTTGGTTGAGTGTTTTTGTTTCTACCCCTGCCATGTTTTTAAATCGCGGGTGATCAGGGTGGCTAACTGCTGCTTATCTAAGCTGGGTGCATGCATACAATCCCAGACATAACGGGACCCTGATCCTAGTCAGGTCAAGTGAATTTTATCTTATGACTACTATTTATTACATAAAAAATCAGGCTAGGCCTTGGGTGGCAGCAAGGGAGAGGATGTGATCACATTTTAACTGCAGACTTTCATATGAACAAATTTCCATAAGGCTTTAAGCTTGAATTTTTTTTCTGTTTAGTTTAGCAACTATAGTATATTTGCATATAATTTTCTTTTTTTAATGTCTCATCTTTATGCAATTGAACAATCTCCTGTGGGTTAAACCCAGTAGCTTCAGCAAAGATCAATTCCACTTGAGATAAAGTTAATTGGGGGAAATGCCACAAGAGGGAAGGCTAAGAGCACAGTAACATATGAAAGACCTCTGTTTGTAGAGACAGCACCCCAGTGCATAGATTTTAGCATTTTTTTTTCCTGAGGTAGTATGCTTGAAATTGGGACCAGCTACACACAGAGCCTCCGTTCTGCCTGAGAAACAGCCTCATGCAGTCAGGTCATGTCTCTTGGAGAATAAATGATTCTTGCTGTCTTGTTTTGTAGGCCAGAAACACAAGACCTTGCTCAATATTCAAGGTTATGAGGACAAGCTATAATTGATCCTAAGATCTGTCTCTCTTTTTTGTTTAGGGTGGGGTGGGGGGGGTGTTAATTTTGCATCTGTGACTACTCCAGAAGCAAGTATGCTTCCCTCCTCCTGTTCATAGCAGAGAAATTGAGACAATTTTCAGGCTACTGGACAAGTGCAATCATCTGCTTTCTGCACATGGTCAAATCGGAACAGACTCTCTAAGACAACAAATAGTTCTCCCTGACCGCAGAATTGCATCCTTTCCAAATTACAGCTTCTGTTCCAAAACTGGAGCTAAAACACTCCTTGGTGAAAATAAGTAGCTTCTTTCCCCTTCTGCCAATACCTCACTATTGACCTTTCTGAAGCATCAATACTAAATTGTAACCTGAGGCAAAACATATAGAAAATTTCAACTTAAACAGTTTGAAGTTAAAACTAACTGAAAAACCAAGGGTAGAAAGGGAAGTGTCGGGCTGCTTGAATATGGGGCAGTTAACAGCTCTGTTACT
>NW_017729032.1:219190912-219202113 GCF_001723915.1 Gavialis gangeticus
CGTCCTCCTGTGCTGGGTCGGTTGGATCGTTATGTCGCCTCAAGTCTAATGAGATGTGACGCCCTTCGGTGAGTCGAATCAGGTCGGATCACGGGCTGTCTTTCAATGGCTCGTCTAATCTGGAACAACAAATGGTATGGGACAGAACAAACTCTATATTAATAGTATTTACACTACAGCTCTGTTACTAACTATAGCGAATAAATGTTTGTAGCTGACTCTGATCCAGATTTCTGGAAACAGAATAGTTGCTAGTGCTTTGCGTTGCTTTTTAGGATGATCAGATCTTTGATATGACTGTTTCTGCTTCTTTCAAATGCTGATAGCTTATTAGTAAACACTTGGCAGCTACGGCACAGTCAGTAGCAGGCTTGCACAGCATTTTACAAATATTGAAATCTACCATCACATGAAAGCAGTTCGCCCATTTCCAGATGTGCCTTCATCTAAGCTTGGGAAGTGTAGGTAGCCAGAAACCCATGACTAATGGGTGCAAGGAGGAGGACGCACCTTTATTTCAGTACCAATAGTTGAGTGGTTAGGCCACTAGCCAGAAACCTGAAAGGCTAGGTTCTTGGTCCTCACCCAGGAGGAGTCTGAATCTGTGTCTGTGACTCATCCAAGCACAGTGGTCTAACCTCCCTGCCACGGGTTAGACCCCATTAGCAAGACTGACCCCCTCTATGGCATTCTTCATGAAGCTGGACCCTAAACAGCCATGAGAGAGAGATGGGCCCAAAAGGAGAACATAAGCTGGAGCGTGGGTTGTTCCAGATGGCTGTTGCCCTGGAAGAGAAGAGAAGAGATTCTGGGTTTTTGCCTGGAGCTGTTCCCAGTGTAATGTAAACTTCCCTGCTGCACTGTCCTCTATCCATTTTTACCCAATGATTGTTAAGCACAGGTGGCATTGGGCTCAGCCTCAAACAGAGTGCCAGACAGGGCTACATAATGCCCAGCTTGTGGGGTGGGGGTGAGAAAATTAGTAGGAAGTTTGGGGGGTGGAGAGGGAGGAATCAAATAGTTCTGGGTAAGGGGAACCTAGAAGGTGAGTCTGGCTTTCTGGGCAAGAGCCCTCCTAGGACCCGCTAGTCGTGGGTGTCCGCCCACATCTGTGGAATTCGGGGGCAGATACAGCTCCAGAATGGATGCTCATATGTAGCCAAGTATGTACCGGAGGCAGGGTTGATCTATGTTTACACAGCTTTCTGTGAGCAGCGTAGTTTAGATTGGTAGCAAAGAGAATACTTTGACCAGAATCTTAGTCTGGGTTCTGCCATTTTTAAACCTGTCAATGTGTGCTGAACTTCTCTTCTGTTACGGGTACAGACCAGTTTCCAATCGCTTATACTGGTAAAAGTGTAATGTCTGTACCTGGCCTACATGACAGGAAAAGTATGTTAAAAACTTTTGGGCAGCCTGGGATTATAAGCCCCATTAGGCTATAATTTATTTGAAAGGGAGCAAATGGAAGTTTATACAAGGAGACGCAGCTGTATAAACCTCATGCCCTCATCTTGAAAATCAATATTATGTTGTTAACTAACCAGCATTAAAGTGCAATTTTTTTTCCCTCCACATGGACAAAGATAGTTGTGCATAAAAGCACTTGAGCTAGTAGCGCCTTAGGGACCTTAGCAATGTATTTTTAAACCCGGCTTGCTCATTGTCCCTATCTATTAATTCACGGTTAATGCCACATTAGTTGATTATCTGTTTCTAACATAATAGGTTTTCCCAATAAAGGGAAGGCCCACAGCAAAAAGTTGACATTCCCCCTCCCCTCCTGCATTTGGATAAGACAGACAGAGAACTCTAATTTTTATGTTATAATACCCAGCTCCTCTGCACGTTAGGGAGGATGTTCAACTACAGAACCTCACCAGAAATTCAGACAATTCCAAGAAAACAAATATTAGAAAACTCCTACAGCAAAGGCTTGTGGTGTAGGGTGTACAGATGGATATTAACCATACTCATGTAGTTCTGAAGACATTCAGTAAGGTCAAATGTACCTATGCTTGGCATAAAGGTCAAACGCCATCAATCCTACTAAGCTCCAGAACTTTGTTAGAAACGAACATCAGTACTCCCAATTTCTGTGGCCAACATTTTCAGATACATTTTCTAAATCTGGCTGGTTTACTTAAATCTCATCCTCACTTCCTGAATTGCTGAGCCTGCAAAATTATTTCAAGCCTAACAAAGGAAACCAGATACCCACACTTTTAGACATGCTGCCCTAAGTAACACACTGGGAAAAAAATAACATTATTTTTGTGCATCTCTCTCCCCAGTGTCCCGCGATGGGTAAGGATTTCCTAAAGATGACAAAATCTTTGAAAATAAGAGTGGAAAAGTGGAGATTAAATACACAGAAATTGGAAACAATGTGACAAAGCTCTAGCTCAATCTATAGGTACAACAGGAAAAGGTACAGGAATGAGTTATGTCAAAATAAGGCATCCTATGCATAGTGTTATGTGACTCCTTTCAGTACCCCAGTGGCAATGGGACCCTTCATAGTAAGTCTAATGTTTGCTGTTACATGTATTCTAGTCTAGAGATGCTCAATCCCCAGCCTGTGGGCCAGATCCATTCTGCAGATTTGTGGCACCTGGCTCCCCACAGGTCTGAAAAATGTTGTGGCAGGGGAGCAGTGGCAGTATTAATTGCTGCTCCCCAGGTGCCAAATTTCCAGACCAGTGGGGAGCTCTACATGGCCATGTGCTAGATCAGGTGCCTGGGATCACATGGCAGAGGGCCTGTTCTTGGCAGTATGAGGCTAGATCCAGATATGCACGGTGCAATCCAGGCATGCAGGGCCTTTTTGGAGCAGCATGAGAGAGCATGTAGGAATGTGAGGCCCAATCCAGGCAGCACAACATAGGATTTAAGTGCATGGGGCCTGATCTAGGCAGCGTGATGTAGGATCCATCCATGTCCAACCCTACCCCCTGACCTCACGTAGGATCTGACCTGCTCTGCACCACCTGGCCCATGGAGCTGAAAGGTTGAGCACCGCTGTTGTAGTCCAAATGGCTTTATGATGGTGCAGCAACATAGGTAGGGGCAGAAAGAATTGCAGGGGCAACACCAAAGGCAATAGTTTTCTTGCAGACCCACAAGGGGAGGGATAAAAGGTTTGTGTACTGAGAATCATAGAAAAGTAAGGCTGGAAGGGCCAGAGGCAGGGATCACCCCTATCCAAACCATCCTATACCAATTCACTGTCTGACCTATTAGCAAAACTACAGAGTCAACCCTGATAACACCACAATGCATAAGACCCTCACTGGCCACAGGTAAGGCAGGGGTGCAATGGCAGCCAAAATCCTACTTCTGTAAGGGTTGTTACAATAGTTTCTTGAGATGGTCAAGGAAGAGGCCCATGCCACCACTACAGAGAAAGGCAGCCCCCCTCTCCCCACAGTTTGTAGTAATCTGACAGTGAGGTAAAATTTTCTCCTGATCCCAAATATGTTTACTGGCCTGACCCTGAGCAGAGACGTAAGTCCGTCTACTCAGGAACTTCCAAGTTCAAGTCCCAGCAGAAGCACTGGCACACCCCGGTCAAAATCCCCAGCTTTGGATGCAATCAACACCCAAAGCTCCTGGAGAAGACACCCCCCTCACCACCACCCTACCCCAACATATGGAGCAACAGAGAGGAATTAATTCCTTCCAGGTCTCCTGGGGCAAGCAATAAACTTGTACCATGTGGATCGATGCTTGAACTGAAGTCTGGCAAAATTCCTCCACCTTTTTCTGGCATAAAAACTATGGGTGACCTTCCATTTCCATTTGGTTATTGTAAATGGCCATGGGGTCTAGAGGCCCAAACAGAAACAGAACCAAGACTAGCAAATGGTAACAGTGTCACCCAAAGTGCTCCCATTACCCAACCGGCCATGTTAAAAAGCAACAGTGAAAGAGAAATATAGTTAGTATTGGAGACACCATTTTCTCCTTCAACTCCAGATACAACTCTAGGCATGAGTGCCAGTCTCCAGTAATGGGTTAAGAGGGTCTCCCTTAACTTGCATGCTAGAAATCTGTGTTGCTGGAGCTGAAGGTTATGGTTTTGATTCCCCGTGCTGCACCTGTGCAATTAGCTGACAACCCACATCCAGCCGCAGATGGTTAGAACATCCCCGTGATCTATTCTTGGGGGAGAATTGCTCAAAATGAAATCAGTGTCTTGAGGAAATAAGAAATTATTAGACAGAGCATATAAAAATTAGGAGGCAAGAGGGCCTGAAATTAATTAATCGTAATGTTGTAAGAATTGGATCAAAGCCAGAAACTAAGAATCACAAAGCTGCAGAGATACATGAAGAGAATACTGATGGTGCATTCAACTGCACCTGAAAGGAAAGGTGGGCCCAAGGCAAACAGTCTGTGGGGCTGAAGTGCAACAGTGGGAAAGGGAAAAACAACTACTGCTCAATGTGGAGGGTGCTGCTTGCATGTTTGAGGTGTGTAGTAAGGTAGAGAGCTGCCATCTGTCCCTCCCACAGCCCTGGGGCCCTGCAATCCCCCACCAGCAGTAGCCTGGCTGGTTTCCAGATTCTTAATGCAAGCTGGTGGCCCATCAACCTCAATCCCTGCTGCTGCACAGGGCACTATTTAATTTTAAAGTTTAAACTTTTAATTATATATTCCTGAATGACAGGAATACACAATCTTAGGTTTGAAAAACCCGGAGTTCAGTCTAGCCGGAGAGAACAGCTACACTCTAGAGGCGAGGATTTTGAGGGTGATGTCTTTCATTGGGCCAACTGCATGGTTGGGATAGACTTAGAGCAGTGGTGCTCAACTTTTGGAGCACAAGCCAGATGCAGCTTTGAGCTCACCAGTATGTCAGCATGGGCCCTGGCTGGAGCCACAGCGTTTGTGCAGCTCCCAAGCCCAGGAACTGTGTATTGCTGCCATTTGCCTTGTCTTGCCCTCCCCCTTCCCCACTGAATACAGCAGTAGGGAAAAGAGGACTGGAGCAGCAGCAGCAGAGGTGCCTTCACACAGCTGTGGAGCTCAGGACCCTCTTTTCCCTGCTGCTGCATTCATTGTGGGGAAGGGGAGGAAGAAGCTAATGGCAGAGACACTCAGCTCCTGGGCCCTGGAACCCTCTGAAAACTTTGGCAGCTGGAAGGGGAAAGGCAATGGAAACTTACCCTAGGCAGCCCCACACATACATACATACATGCCCATGGTGGTCTGGCTTAGCAAGAGGGCTGGCTACAGCACCTGAGAAAAGCAGAAAGTTATTTCGGAGAATGCTCTGGGGTCTCACTCTCACTGGGTTCCCAAAGCCCACAGGTCTCCCATCAGGAGAAACTGGCAGGGCACTGGGAAGCACAGGATGCTGAGGTAAGGTACACTGCTGCCAGCTGGGCAGTCTCCATCTGTCTTCCCTTCCTGAGACCCTGCAGTCTCCCACCAACATTAAGAATCTGGAAACAAGCCCGGTTAATGCAAGCCAATGGCCTATCAACCTCAACCCTGCTGCTGCACTATTTAATTTTCATGTTTAAAGTTTAATGAGTTTTATAAACTTTAATACTACAGAAAATTGAACTTTTAACTTTGTCTTAAGCCTAAAATTACTAAAAATGTCTTTTCCTTTCTAATATTAGTTAAAAAACTAGTAGGATATGCCAAAGTATAGAACTATAATGCTTTCTATGTAGCCTTTGGTCCATTTCATAGCATCATAGAGAAGTCAGGCTGGAAGGGACCTCCAGATCATCTAGTTTACCCCCTGCCTGAGACAGGACCACCCCTATCCAAACCATCCTACACAACCATAATCTAAACTCTACATAAAGCTACCCTCAACCCTGACACAAACCAGATCTAGCATCCTAACCTGCCACAGGTAAAGCCAATGTCTTGCTTCTATGAAAAGTTGTCAATATATGCTTAAGAGATCTCAAGAACCATGCCCCCGTGCCCTCCCCCCACCCAATGAAGACAACCCCTCCCCCCAAATTGCTTCCTGACTCCAAATATAGTGATTCGTCTGACCCTGAGTGGAGGGGCAAGATCCTCTAGCCAGGAAACTCTGAGAGTGGTCCCAGCACGAGCATTGACACACCCCAGCCAAAGTCCCCAGCCTTCCTCCTTGCTTCTGAGGAAGACTGAAAAGCACCCAGACACAGAGCAGAAAGAGGGAAGTGGGTGGGGGATGACAGGGGAAACCAACAAAGCCTAGAAGCATAGGAAATACCCACGGTAGAACACAGGTATAGGTCCACCTAGATCATCACCAACCTCTTGTTGGTCAAGCCATTGGTCATGCTCTCCTCCCTGCAGCAAGAGAGGAAATGTGCTTTCCCTCTTCTTTATGGCAGCACTTCAAGTAGTTGAAGACTGCTATCATGTCCTCTTTTAAGTGCCTTTTCCACAAGCTGAATATGCCTAGCTCCTCATATCACTTGCCTTCCAAGTCTTGGATCATCTTTGTTACCTGCCTATGGACCCTCTCTAACTTCTCCACATCCTTTTAAAAGTGTGAAGCCCAAAACTGCACACACTACTCCAGATGAGGCCTAACCAGTGCTGAGTAGAGCGGCACTATCATCTCCTATGTCTTGCACCTAATATTTCTACTGATGCATCTAAAAACCTCATTCACCTTTTGTGTGGCTGCATCACATGCACTCATCCCAAGACCTTTTCCATTGTGCTGCCACCCAGTAAGGTGTCACCCATTTTGTATTTGTGTTTTTGATTATTCCTCCCAAGGTGCAACACCTAGCAACTGTCTAGAATTTCTCATTTTAAGGTTTGGCCCACTTGTAAAAAAGGGTGAGTGCTCTTGACTTAGACATTTGGTCAAATTGCAGTTGGTGCAATAAAAAAATATTGTTCACCAAAATCCTTGCCTTTCACATATTTCATGGACAATCACAGTTACATTACTTCAACACTACACTCTACTGCCTTAGACTCTCCCTCCTGCTTTTTTAGCTGCCTATGAACAACCCTTACAAAAAGTGCTTGCGTTGGCTGCCTACCATCGCAGACAAGGAACTATCAGGTTTACTCAGGATCTGATTAATCAATATTTTTGTTTCACACCAGCCCACCTTTGAAATTAAAGAGACTTCCCTGGTAAAAACTGAACACAATGGTGAATTAGGCCCTCAAGCCATTTTTGAAGATACAGAACAAATTTGTATTTTACAGCAACAAATCATGTCTTGTTTCTCCAGGCACACTGAATGATTTACAATGTTTGGCCAAAGCAACTTAGTCAATGTAATATGGTTATCCACCTTTGCAACAGAGCCTTTCGAGAGGGGGAACTCCCCAGCCTGTATGTATGCTGTGGATTCCTTCTCCCAAGGTGCACCCTGCATTTGTCTACATTGAAGATGTCATTATTGACTCCAAGATGAACATGAGCTGCCAATGCTAGACCGCAGCCAGCAAGGCCAGCCGTACCTTGTCGTGCATCCAAAGTTGCATCTCAAGCTGGTCCAGAGAGGTGATACTCCCCCTCTATGTGACACTGGTCAGGCCGCAATTGGAGTACTGTGTCCAGTTCTGGGCACCGCACTTTTAAAAGGATGTGGCCAGCCTGCAGAAAGTTCATAGGAGGGCCACCTGCTTGGTGAGAGGGCAGCAGGACAGGCCCTATAAGGAGAGACTGAATGACCTGAACCTGTTCAGCAAGAGGAGGCTGAGGGGGGACCTGGTGGCTGCCTACAAACTCATCAGAGGCGATCATCAGCAAATAGGAAGAGCCCTTTTCTCCCCAGCACCACATTGAGTGACAAGGAGCAATGGTAATAAGCTGATGGAGAATAGGTTTAGGTTAGAGATCAAGAGGCAATATTTTACAGTTAGGGTGGCCAGAATCTGGAACCAGCGTCCTAGGGAAGTGGTCCTCGCCCCTACCTTGGGCAAATTCAAAAAGATGTTAGATGATCACCTGCCTGGGGTCCTGTGAACCTGTGGCAGGGGGTCAGGCTAGATGATCTGATCAGGTCCCTCCTGACCCTAGCTACTATGAAACAGAGCCTGATCTCATGGACAAACCTGGCATCCTCCAGAAGAACTTGTTTAATCATTTCCTGGAGCTCACACCGTGTCTGAGGTACTCAAAGCATTTTATAACAATAGCTCATGAGCTAGCTGGCGAGTCGCCCACCTGCAGCACATGTGCCACAATGGCACAGCCTTTGTGTGGCACATGGCGCACTGGGGAGGAGGGAGGCAGCATAGTGGCATGTAGCAGAAAGGAGATCAGCAGATCAGGCAGGGAGCACAGAGCAGAAATTTGAACACCAGGTTGGGCAAAGGAAGGGGATTAGAGTGGCATTCGGGGAGGGTGAATTAAGATTCGTGGCATGCCTGCCTAAAAGGCTGGACTCCACTGAGCTAGACACTGACAATCCACCAACCATGCAGATGGACGTGATACTGACTGATACTTAAGCACTGTAAGTGTAGTCTGGGATACAGTCATAGAATCAAAGGACCGGAAGAGACCCATAAGATCAAGTCCAGTCACCTGCCATGGACAAGAGGTTACTGGGCTCAAATGAGCTCAACAAGGTGCTTGTCCAGCCTCCTCTTGAACACCTCCAAGGATGGCAACTGCACCACTGCTGCTGGGAGCGTGTTCCAGATTGTAGATACCCTTACAAAAAGTAGGTTTTTCCTTATGTCCAGCCTAAATTTTTCCTCAGTTAGCTTGTGCCTTTCTGGGACAACAAAGGGGTGCCTTTCTTAAGAGTTGCTCCCTTAGATCTTGGTGTTCACCCTTGACATACTTGTAAGTGGCTATCAGGTCACCTCTCAGTCTTCTCTTGCTCAGACTGAACAAACCCAGTTCCTGGAGTCTCTCTTCAGGGCCTATCCTCCAGGCCTCTGATCATACAGGTGGCCCTTTTCTGTACCCTTTTGAACTTATCCACATCCCTCCTGAAGTGCAGTGCCCAGAACTGGACATAGTACTCCAGCTGTGGCCTCACCAATGCTGAATAGAGGCAGAGAAGCACCTCTCTGGGTCTATTAGCAACACATTGGCTCATGCATACCACAGCTCTATTTGCCCTGCTGGCGACTTCATTGCACTGTTGGCTCATATTCATTTTCTGGTCTATTGTCACCTGCAGGACCCTTTCAGATGCAGTGCCAGCCAGTGATCACCACCCATCATATAGTTTTGGTGAAGGTTCTTTCTACCCAAATGAAGGACCCGGCACTTGTGTAATGAACTTCATTTGATTGCATAGGACCAGTCTGTCATGTTCATCCTGGATCCTTACCCTATCCTGAGATGTGCCCACATTTCCCCACAGCTTGGTGTCAACCACAAACTTAATCATTGTGCTTTATACCCCCTCATCCAAATAATTGATCAAGATGTTAAAGAGCACAGGCCCAAGCACTGATCCCTGAGGGACACCACTGGAGATGGCCCTCCAGGATGAGGTGATCCCATTGATTACAACTCTCTTGGATTGGCCTCTGAGCCAGTTGTCAACCCACGTCACTGTAGACTGGTCTAAGTCAGTACCTCTAGCTTAATTGAAAGAATCATATGGGAGACAGCATCTGTGGCAGTGAGACGCCCCCACATGGTCCCGAAGGGGAGAGAGCAGTTCCTGCAGGCCCCAAACCCGACAAACAGCCCCCCCATGGGGGGAACTTACCTCCCAGAGCGCAGCCTGAGCTGGAGCAGGAACCGCAGCTGCACAAGCCGGCGTTATGCTGGCTGTTTAATCAGCTGTTCCCCACTTGGGGAACAGCTGAGCCAGTTGTGGCAGCCATTCCAGCAGCCACGGGAAGATTTAAAAGCCCCTCTGGAACCCGGGAGGCAGTGGAGGAGAGGGAGCACACTGGTGTAAGGCACGCCAGACTTGCTGAGGCTCCTGCAACAGAGAGGAGCAGCGCAGCCGGTTCAACGCCGGCAGGCAGAGCAGGAGAGGCATTTGAGCCCCCTGTAGGAGGATAGGGGAAAGGAGGCAACTCCACACCCCTCTCCTCCCCAGGGTTCTATTTCTTTTGAGGAAAAAAAGAACAAGAGAGAAGAGGGTCAAGATCAGAAGCACCCTACTCAGAAGCACTGAAGTAGGTGCCAGCCGACGCACATATAGCTTGCCAGTCTCCAGGACGGAAAGGCTACTCATTGAAGTGGGGGGGCAGCCTGACAAGCACCAACAGAGCCCACCTGGATGTGGGGTCCCCCTTGAGGCAAGCCGAGGTTGATCAAGCATGACTGAACCACCATTGCTGGTGCCCATCCCGTTGGCGAGTGGACGGGGTGTAGGGGAGGCAGAGCCCCGTGGAACATCGCACCCGAACCGTGAGTACTGCCATTCCTGGGGGGGCCCCCCAGGAAGAAGATCTCCACTGAACCCTCTCTCTATATAATAACATCAAGTCATGGCAGGTGAGGTGAGGGGAGGGGTCCCACACCGCACAGATAGTGCATCACTCAGGGAACCCCACTTAAGGCACCTTCCATCACAGTATCAAAAGCCTTACTGAAGTCCAGGTAAATGATGTCAACCTCATGTCCCTTGTCCAGCTGGTTAGTTACCTGGTCGTAAAAGGACACCAGGTTTGTTAGGCATGACCTACCCTTGACAAAGCCGGGTGTTACAGCTTATCTTATTAAGACAAAAACTTGTGGAGATGACACCAGCCCTACCCCTTGTTCTTCTCTAAAATGGTCATGGGCTCTAATTAGTCTCTGCAAAGGAAGCAAAAATTACTTCAGTATATCTCCATTTTCTTCCTCATGGCAAAACCCCCTTTTTTCCCCTCATGACACCTTGTACTTCTCTGCAGCACCAGCCATAGCTTTGACCCCATTGACCAGTGTGTCTTCCTTCAACTCTTGCCCTTCTGGTGCAGAATGATCAATGCTATCACAAGCAGGATAGTCTGCCAGCATGAACTGTGGATTCAATACTAGTTCATTTCTTTAGGGGAAGGCTAGAAGGCACAAAGTAAAATTGTGCTTCTACGAATGCAGCATTGTAATGAAATGGCAGATGACCCAGCAAGTATTTTCCAGCTCTGCTACCTCCAAATCTTTGACCACTGCTGATAGTCCCCAGGGTTTGTCACTGCTAGTGATCATTCTACCTATCTAGTAAAGTGGTCAACTTCAGATATTTGGAAAAGGTTTAGGTTGCAAACCAGAAAGAATATTGATGTCCTGCTAGGAGATTGCTGGGGTG
>NW_017729032.1:219207113-219221691 GCF_001723915.1 Gavialis gangeticus
GCTATGGCATGATGAAAGTTTAAAATATGTTATTTTATTTGTCACAGATAACCTTAAATAGGATTTAAGCTTTTGCATTGGTAGATGCTTTTGAAAGTTTTGCCCAGAGAGTTTGATTGGTTTGATTTAAGAAGTTGTTTCTATGATTGTGTATGTATGAATTGTTTTTCTTTGTGGATACTCAATATTCTTTTTCCTGCCTACTAGATGCTTGTTACCACACCAGAGAAATGGGATGTGGTGACAAGGAAGAGTGTTGGGGTGATAGAAAGGCTAGTTGCTTTGGAGAAAGTTGTTATAAAATTCTCGCATCATGCAGAAATTTTTAAATAACTTTCAGTATAGATGTACCTTATTCAGGCTGAATTAACCATGGATGTCATTCTTTTGCCTGGCTTATCATAACACTTCCATGCAAAGACTGATTTCAAAGTCTGTCAAGTGTTTTGTTGCTGATTCACCTACTAAAAGATGAAAGCTCCAACTTCTATACTGGTCCCTTTAGTACAGTGATGCAATGAGCTCCATATAGAAAGAAAAGTATTTACATAAGAAACACTTAACTGCATTGTTTCTCTTCTGTGACCAGAAGATGTCACTGTTTCCTTCAAAATACAGATGCAGAAAGACCAATGATTTGGGTCCAAATTGTCATATTTAAAAAGGATTACAAGTTCGAAAACTATTTAAACATTTTTTTACGCATTCAAACATCACGTTCCTTACTGGCTGAGTACAAAAAGCAGATACAGAAGAGCACAGTATTGAAGGGGCAGCACTGAAGGAGTTTACGTCATTCAATTAGAGAAAGTAATTTTCAGGGATAGATTCAGATTTGCTACTGTTCTGTGGAGATTAAAGTGCATTAATTAACTCCTAAAGGAGCATTAAAGACTTTGGTAATTTCCTAACCTCTCAGCCACTAATCACAAAAGGCTGACCCTGCTGGTTTTGCTCAGTCCTCCAAATCAGTAGGTATTTTGCTTAATTAAGGAGCACAGGGTTATGTCCCAGTATAATTTAACAGTTAGTTTGAGTTCTCTGAAAGAAACTGAAGGAACCTGCTAGAATTTCTGGAAGGAGTTAGTGGCAAATGATACATTGTGGGTGCATCTTCATGACATGCTTTACTGCTCAGTAGACTAATCTACTGTGTAGTAAAGCATCACCGTGTAACTGTGCGCAACAGCTACTGGCTAGTAAATAAGTCTACCGCACAGTTAGCTAGTACCTGTATATACAGGTAATAGATTAACTGCGCAGTAGTTACTACACGGTAGTGCTCATGTAGATGCTGACCGGGAGCAAGTTTGCTCTCCATCAGCCACACCAGCAAGGGGCCCTGTCCTTGTGCTGCTCAACTCCTGGCTTCCTACAGGGGTTGCTTTCTGCCCCACTTGGTCCCAGTGCTGTGCAGCTCCCATCTCCCTATAGGAGCCAGGAGCTGAGTAGCGCCAGGCTTGGGGAGCTCTCTGCTTCCCTGCTCAGCTGGGGGCTCACTGGCAGCTGCCACATTGTTAGGATAGCTCCCAGCCAGCCCCTTGTTGGGCTGGGAAGCCCCCTTTGGCACTAGGCTGGCTGGCAGCAATGTGTCTGGATGTGCACAGCAGCCACTGTCTCCCAGCCCCATGCAAATCAGGACCTCTCCTGATGTGCACTGGGCCAGAAGACAGCTGCTGCTGCAGCTGGCAGAACTCTTCTGGTCCCGTGCACATTAGGACCAGCCCTGTGCCCCATGCCAGCCCCCAGACTAGCACCCCAGGGGAGCCTGGAGCTCCCCACAGCTCCTGCAGGGGTGGGGGTGGGGGAGCAGGACAGGAACAGCCTTGTACTGGACTGCTCCTGCTGGGAGCAGATTTGCTTCCAACAGGATACATGTGTAGTCATGCTCCCAGGAAGCACGTGCTCCTAGGAAGCTTCCATGTGAAGTTGTGCTCCCACTAAAATACTGTGCAGTAAGCCTATAGCTCACCTTAGTCCAAGGTGTCTGCTCCAGCTGAGCAGAGAGGCATCTTCTAGTGCCCCCCGGCTTCTGGCCTGGGCCACTGCAGGCACATGGTTGCATTTCTGGAATCAAAAGTGAATGTCCACTTAATTATTGTTCAATCTATGCAGCTAAGACTAACCTGAAAAACTTGAGTTGATTCAGCCTCAGGCTTTTTGACTGTCTGTGCTTAGGCAGTGTGACTGGCCAGTTTTTATGCTCCCCCTGCCTCCCCTAATGATACCTAGGGTGTCTGCCCCAGTCACCTCCCTCTTCTTCCCCAGTTCTACTATTGCTTCTCCTCATCCACATTTATAAACTAGAGAGCTTGAGGGCCAGATTCCCAGTTGGTGTAAAGTAGTGTAGGACTGCTGAATTCAGTGGGACCGGCAATGAGTGATGGTCTCAAAGCTATGCAGGAAGCTAGGGGCAGCACTCCAGTACCTTAGCTATCCTTCCTTTCTTGTACACTAATGAACTGATCTTGTGCCTTTTCATCTGTGGATCACAGGATCTTTTACAAGGTGAATGAGAATTACTTTTTTTAACAGGTGGGATTAGGGAAGACCAGATTTTGCACCTACAGTCATGAAAGTGTCATTTCAGATACTTTCAGCACCTCACGCAGTGCATGTGCAAGAGCGTATGCAATGTATTGCATGTCTTTAATAAGCCATTATCCTAATAAATCATTCCCAAATTACAAGGTTATGGCAGGGGGCTCCACTGTGTTAGGCTCAGCCATTGTTCAGTATCTGCTTAGCTATAAGACTGGCACTTGGTCTGTTGATCTTACTTTGAGAATTGCTGCACAACTCTTTAAAAATTAACAGTGAGGGAAACTTAGAAGGGCCCTAGACAAATTGAAAAAAAATGTGGAGAAGGGAATAGGAACTGAGAAAAATAAACAGGGAATTGTTTAAGGAAAGGGGGAAATGATAAGCAAAACAAGCAAACAAAATGGGTGATGCCATCCAACAGGCTTGAGGAAAATAAGTACCTCAAGGAAAAAAGCAGAAGCCATGAGTGAGAAATGCCACTAATAAATCAAGGAAGGAAGAGGGACATTAAATTAATGGCTGTTCAGTAGTGACTACTGGCTTCCTTCAGGTTTCTATAAAGAAACAAGGACTATGTCAAAGGTATTATTTTGGAATAAACAAATACTGCTAAAAAGCAGAGCATACTCTGATGAAAACTTCCCATTGATTGCTGTGGTCACTTCTAACAAGTTTACCCCAGAAATATGCAAGCCACTTGCAGGGGATGGAGTTCAGAGGATTCAGAGGCTGGAAGATTTGTTTTTAGAGAGGTAGATTAGGAGCTACAGACATGAGTGACTGGTGCATCCTGAACCTGGGGGGGCACTCGCAGAAGCCGCTGACGTTGTCAGGGGGGGCACCAGCCCTACCGACAGCATCAGTGTCGGTCGTTAGGGGGGGTATGTGCACCCCCTACCAGTCGCCAATGGCTACAGGGTGGATCTACAACACCAAAACCATTTACATGATCTGAGGGTTCACTCTGGTCCCCTTTCCCACTGCAAGTCTGCATAGTTTCTAGGAGTTATGAACACAGCGCCTGGATAAACAACTTGCAAGTATTTGAAGGGTATAAACACCAAGTGTTGGCAGAGAATGCGGAAACTAGGATTTCTGGAAGGCCAAGGTACTGTAACAAGGAGGAATGGAATGAGAAGAAAAATGTAGTGAGACCATCAAGATAACTATGTCCAAACCTATTTAAAAGCACCCAAACAGGGAGATCCTGGCCAATCTTGGTACTGAATACCAGTGAAAGGTAACTCGTTTGAAGTATTTCAGCCAAATGGGGCTAAGACATTAAGGTCCTGATCCACAACTAGGGTCTGGGGCCAATAATACTGAAAAACATTACATAAGGAACGATCCTGCACCGGCATGGAGAATTGACTAACTCTAATACGTCTTCTCCACATTTGACTTTTATGATTACTATGCCAGCTTTCCCACATTTGCACATTTTCACCAGCTATTATTTCAGTTCTGTAGCACAGCAGAAACTATAATTGTTCTGAAATTGAAAATCCCTGAGGACATTGTTTTTCAGTCTTACTTTCACCTGGCTGGTTTTATGAATGGGCTCTAAATATATAACATGTCATAATATCAGCTGGCTAATTGGGTCCCTCCATTCCACCCCTTCTATGCTCTCTTCATTTTAGTACATTGTAAAAGGCCTGATATGGTAGTTTGCTAATAAATACACATGTAATATATGACAACACTAGATGAAGGGCATGTCTGGAATTAATCAAAGCAGCTAAATTAATAAAAAGCTATTAATTTGTACTGAGCATGGCAAAATGCATCATGCATGGAGTGGATATGATTGCCAGGAGTATGAGGAGGAACTTATTCCATAGTATTTTGCTTCTTCAGAATGCAAGAAATAAATTGAGAGCACTACCATGACACAAATAAAATAATACTAGTAGTAGTTTGTTTCTATTAGAAAAAAGTGGAAACCTAAGAATCTCCAAGAAATCTCACAGGTGCCAAATACTTCTTTCACCATTGCTGGTGGGAATTATGTTTAATCCTCAACTGGTCCCTTCTTAAGGGAAAAGGATAAATGGGCAGAGCTGTTTGTCTCACTCACTACTGGGGACTGATTCACCAAAACACTTAAGCATGTGCTTAAGTTCACATTTAAGTGCTTGGCTGAACTGGGAAACAATAACCTCCTTTCTAGGGATCTTGTCCAGAAATCAGTGAGAACTGAGGGAGGAGGGATGTATGTGTTACTTTTGGAAATGAACAAGGTGGCTTCTCCAGCTAACTAGAAAGAATGACCTCCAGGTTTCCTGTCCTCCTTTTGGCTGAGAGCACTATTGCCCACAGCACTACTCCAGGAGCAAGATATAATGTGGAGCCAATATCATGAGACATCTCTCTGACAACTATTGACATTTGTCCCATGAAGGGAGACAGTGCTTCTTTGCTGCTGGGTCAACTTAATTTAATAAAATTAGAAATCAGAGCCCAAGGGCAATGTTGGGAAGAGAATGTAATGGATTGGACAGAAATCTGAGCTCCATCCCAATTAAACAACCCTGCACAGGAGAGCATCTCTACCTCTCAACTTGCCAATACGAATTTTAGCTTTTTTCACCTTGCTGCAGAGGTTAGTGTGTTCCCCAGTGGGAGGAAGGAAATGGATCAGCATAGCTGCAGTGACTGGGCTGCACATTACAAAAAGAGTGGCCACTATCTATTTTCAAGCTGCGGTTAATCTATGCAAAATCAGACTGTTTCAACAGATGAGCTTGCATACTGCACAGTTATCTTAGAAGTTTCCTATAAATGATGGTGATATAGTGACTCTGAAGGGCACTACAGCCTCTTGAATGGTACTGTGAAGATGGTTGTCACATTGCAATGACATGATAACACAGCCCTTAACCAGTTTCCAGTGTCAATAGCCGATCCTGCCAACCTCTGTTTGGAAAGGAAAATCACGCCATGGATGGTTATCTAATTCTATTCAGGTAAAGCTTGGTATATTTCTGGTTCCAGGAAACCCTTCCCATTTTAATTTCTCCCTGGAACATGTGAAGAACAGAATTCTATTGTGAGGGGGAATCTCTCAGTACTGTTGGCACTAGGACAGATCACCCCAATACAGTATTATACGTCCCTGCCAAACAAAGGGGGAAAAATGTTTGCACTTCCTTCTTTTAAAAAACATGAAGTGAGTCTGTACATTTCATGCCAGCTTGTCACATTTTTAAATGTGACCGCTCATTTCTTGAAAGCAATCTGAGTACCCAGAAATAGGAGCAAACTACTACTACTGGGCTGGCTCTTCTGGATGCCAGAGCCACAGCAACGAAGTTTGGTGGCTGGGCAAAGCCCACATCAGCAGCCTGCCCTCGCCCTGTGCACGGATCCGGGGGACACCCCCCCATGCTTGCCTGGGTGTGCATGCAACAGCAGGAGCCACCCTTCCTCTGTCCCCGTGCTTCCCCCAAATTAACTGCTCATGGCTCCGTCCCATGCCCTGCCCCGGCTGGGCAGCACCTGTTGGTGCCCCTTTGCTTTGACGCCCGGAGAGGTTACCCCACTCCCCCCACCTTGCTAAGGCACTGCTGGATACAGACAAGATCAACTCATCTTGCCTTATATATAGCTGTTTTACTTTCCCACTTTACACAAAAAATACTTAAGTTGTGTAGAAAGTAGCTCGATTGCATCACCAGCTGAAATGACCCATTTGAAGGCTATAGTGATCTGCCACATAGTTGAGAAAGCTTTTGCCTCCAGGTAAAGAAGAAACTGAACTGGTATTTGCTTCTGACAACTGTCTGTTTATCAGGTGCACCTTGTAGCTGCCTTGCTTGCTTAACAGTATGTATGGTATTCTTTGAATTCTTATGCCACCACAACTCTGACCTGGGGGACATTCTCTTGAAACACAGTGAGAATGGTGAAAGACACTGTCATGGTTGTTAGACTTATTAATAAACAGGAACAAAGAAGCAAAAGGTATGTTATCACAACAGTGCAGAAATTGTAATGCAAGTACAGTACTAAAGTTTAACTCCTGGGTAGTATAACTATTTCTGTAACTATCCCCGTAACTATTCTTGCACATGAAAGCACAATTTCTGGTAGTTCCTTACTTCAGGCTCTTGGTTCGAAATTCCAACTATCGTTGCTCACTCTGATTTTTGAAGAACTCCGGGGACCCAGTTAGAAAGCAGCTACACTCAGCCTTCGTTTTCCAAAACACTTCCAATGGGAACTGAATGAAAATGAAATTCAGAGAGCTTCGGTACCGTCTAAAACAGATTTTGGAACCTAGCTTTAGGCATGTATCTTTGAAAATGATACCTGCTCTACTGCACACAGGGATTCCCCTTATCAGAATAAAAAGCCTGGCTTTTCTTGTGTTCATCTGGACATTGATCTTTTTAAAATTTCAAACGGTCTAAAAAAAAAAGTAAACACTAGGGATACTCCCATAAAAAAAACCCTTTAAGGCTAGCCATTCAATGGATTAAAAATGAGCATTTAGGCCCCAGTCAGCAGAGTTAAATTGCAGTTATGCAGCTAAATTAAGCTATGCAACTGGCATTTTGAATGGTTTGTGCACATTTAGATCCTATACCCACCTGTGCCACTAGCTGAATCATCCCGAGCATGTTCAGAAGAACCTGCTCTGGCCACTGCCACTCTGTTGCAAGCACACTTCATCTGGGTAGGCACATAAACACTGCACAAGTCCTGAACTACTAAAACTACTGACTGTTTGAGGTGGAGGAGGAGGGTGAGGGTGCTCCCAGCTTTTAGCTTAATAACCTAGTAGTTAAGTTACTTGCCCAAAAATTAAGAAATGTAGGTTTTAGTCCCCCTCCCCTGCAACCTAGAGGGGTTTGAACCTAGAAAGTGCCCCACTTCTCACCAAAGTGCCTCAATCCCATGAACTGTAGTTGTCTCACTTAGCAGCCTAGAAGAGAACCTGTGGAACCAGAAGTAGAGTAAATTCAAGGAAATCTGACTCTGTGGCTCTGTGAGAGAGGAACTGCCTGGAAAGAGGGAGGTTCTGGGTTTGCTTTGGTGTTTCTGCCTTAATGGTTTTTTCCTGCATTTTGTTTTTTCCTGCATTATTTGTATCAGATAAAATGATAGACAGCAGTGGGATATGGGCTGTTCTACTTCTCAGTTGTCCTTCTGGGTCCCACTTTTGGCTGGAGCTTGCCACCCAAGGTTGCCTGTTGTCCTTCCATTTATCTTCCCCTCTTGGCTGCCTGCTAAAGGGATGGAAACTGATCATGACCATGCCTAGCTTATGGCCTGTTAATTGGGGCATTTTGCTGGAAAGTGGATGGTGGTTCAAACCCCTTCTGGATGAGGATGCCTAGGTCTTCCACTCCCTGAGCAAGTGTTGTAACCACTAGGTTCCTCCTTACCTCTCTCCCTTGCATCATCCATGAACTAAATGCTGCTAAGGCAGTCATGTAAATGTTACTTATGCACCTAAAGATGAAGCTGGATTTGGGCCTTAGGGACAGTTTGAAGAACTTTGCTTCACTTTGAAGTCAGTACATTAGAGCAATTAGGAACAGCAGACTGGAAAGGTCCTTCTGGATCACAGGGCTCCTTCCCCTCATATCACAGACCACTACATCTTGTATAATCCCTCCCAGAAATCATTTGAACTCCATCTTAAGACTAATATTGTCTATCACCTCCACTATTGGAAGCTTGTCCCAGGACCACACTGTGCCTATGGTTAAAGTCATCATAATTACTTTATTCATGTCCAGTTTATGCCATTTGTTCTCACTATCCCCTAGTTTAACCTTTTTTGGGGGGAGGGGTGGGGGAGGGCTTCCTGGTGTTTACCCCACCCGATATATTCACAAAAAGCATTGCTGCCCCTCTGAGCCTTGGATTTAGTACATTAAAGGAGCCAGGCTCTTTCATGGTACATGTACGCCACATCCCTGATACTCTCAGGGTAGAAACAGTCTGTGCTGCCCCAAAGCCACCTTAAAACTTTTTAAGGCACCGCAAAGCCCAAGGAAACAGATGTCTGAGCCCTGTCTTGTGCTTCATGGGGCCGAAAGAGGTAGTGCAACAAGAGCTAATTATATTTTGTTGCATCTTAAACTCTGAGGCTTCCTTGTCATAAGATGATTCCTGGGGCTGTTTGAGCAGCCTGCCCTCCAGGAATCCCAGTTTACACTGCTTCCAGTCACTCTAGTCCTGGCTGTAAAACTACACTGCCAAGGACCCACCCCCACCTACAAACTGACCTGCATGGCAACCAGCTAGCTACTGGTTTTTTGCTTACCACCTGAGAACAAGACCAGAGCCCGCATCTTCCAAGCACTGAGAACTTGCATGCTCCACACAACGGTCCCGCCTCACTCTGCCAGAGGCCTGGAAGCCAGGGCTCCTGGGAATGGAGTAGGGGCTGTTGAACTGGGTGAGGAAGCTGGCTTTAGGACCCCAGCAGCCAAGACACTGCTTCTTCCCCTTCACCCCCAGACCCCTACCCTGGCCCCTCTCATCTCTGGATGCAGGGAGTGCCCAGTGGCAAACAGACTGACCACAGTGGCTGCAGCAGGTTCAGCTGGCTATAGGTGGCTTGACAGCTTCGGCCCACCAAGGCTTCCCCCTCACCATCACCGGGGCAGAGAACAGGGGAGCTGAGAGGGGACCCCGTAGCTTCCCAACACGTGTTTTCTAGATACAGTTTCTCCATGATACTTGGTGCCAATGTAAAAGCTACTTGAATTAAAATGCCCTAATTCAACCATTTACTTGCTTGTTCACAGCAATTAAAAAGATGCCTTTAATTAAATTGCCTTGTTTTCAACTCCTGCAGGAGCCCAGAAGCCTATTGACTATCTCTGCATTTGTGGGTCTTGGTAAGGCATTAAGTGGTCAAATTTACTTATATGAAACAGCCATCACCCGCACAATGACAGCCAGAGGCCCACTCTAAAGAATGGCTCACCTCCCTCCACACCCCCTCCTGCTCAAAATTACCAAGCCCAGGGCAGCCCCAGCAGCACCTCTCAAAACCTCCATCTCTAGTGTGCTTGAGGGCTGTAGGGACTTTACAGCCATTTTTCCATGTTCAGCCCATGCAAGCAGGAACAGGTGCCTGAGGCCTGCTTGAGAGCATCCCTCTCCTGCGAGTATTGGGATAGACTTTTAGTCTCTCTCTCTCACCCCCATCCTCTCAGTGACCCTTCTCTGCAACTCTTCTTGTCTGAATGAATCTTTGACGTGGGTGACCAGACTTGTACACGGTCAAGTCCAAATTAGGACTTTCTTACCCGAGCCTTGAGCATTTGTTTTAATACCTCACTCTACCGACTGGAAATATTTTTCTGCATCACATTTGGTGGCTCATAGTGATCCTCCGATTGACAAAAACCAGTACTGTAACTGGTAGTGAGGGTTAGAAATGACAAGGGCAGTAGCACTGGGTGCCACTGGTGGCAACATGGCCTTCAGTGCTGCCTAATGTGTCGCCACTACCCCAGGCACGGAGCTGCCCTGTTACATCTCTGACAGATACATCCAGGTCTTTCTCCTCCTTGGTAATATTGAATTGATGAGCTCCCAGTTTATAGCAGAAATTCTGGTTATGAGTCCCCAAATGCATGACCATGCAATGTGTATAATTAAATTTCCTTCCATTTCTATTACTTCAGTCCTCAAGGTCATTCCTTTCTGCCTACATCACTTTTCCAATTCCTTTCCATACTGACATGAAGTTGGGAGGCAATGTCATCAGTAAATGTCATTAGCTCACTCCTTTCTGTGCTAAAGTCATTAATGAAAATATTAAATAAAACTGGTCCCAAGGCTGATCCTTGTGGGACTCCGCTAGTAACCTTGCTCCAGTCTGAAAGTTTCCTTTTAGCACTATGTATTGTCATCTATCCTTGAGCCAGCTTCTCCCTGCCTTACACTGTTTGTGCTAATCATCATCTTCTCGAGCTGAACTAATTTTTCATGTGCCATTATTCCAAAGGCACCAGATAAATTACACTTACCCTATTTCTATTTTTATCTCGAGGTTTTCAAGGAAACCTTTCAGGTTATGCTGGCACAATTTACCTTTGGTAAATTCATGTTGCATTTTATCCGATCTTCCAATTACCTAGTTGTATTTAATTATTCTTTCCTTCAAAATATGTTGTAAGGCATACTATTGAGGTCTAATTGGCCTGTTAGATACCCATTTTAACGGATCAAATTCTGTAAGTCAGTCTAAAGTAAGAGCTGCATTGTGGATAGACAGACAATTGGTATGTTCTGCTATTTCAAACTTGGGTGCCTGAAGAACAGGTGTGGGTGATATTGTACACTAACTTATTTCTGTACTGACCTTTTTATTTAAATAGAATCCCATTTTTGTCTGTCTGAGGTGACATGCTGTGATGACACCATAGCGGGAATTGTCACTATTCAGCAAGATACATGATGTTCAGCATGCAGTTTTGCAATCATTTGTAAATGCTTGAGTCAAGTACAGTGCACTGCTACCTTCAGGGAAGTATATAAATACAACATCAATATGGTGCTGCCACCTTTTGGCTATATTCTGTCATAACAAGAGTAGTTATACATTTTTTCTTGTAGGCCATACCATTTAATTTACTATAAATCAAGAACTGCCTCAGTTTTGAGGAAGGAAATGTTCTATGATAGAAATTTAATTTAGTTTTTATGGCTAGGTTAAGTGATACCAGACTTCTATGCAGAAGATTTAATAAACTTGGCAAATGAAAAATAAACGGAAAAATGTAATTTAGAATCAATACACAATTTAGGTTCTTCTTAATGCAACTCTATTTAAATGTTACCTAGAAGAATGTTAAAGTACATTCTGGAGGCAGGCATCATCCACACACTCATTTCAGGCAACATTTTGTAAGGTGTCTGTACTGGTCAGGCCTGCTGTAACTACATCTAAGGAAAAAGAGGTAATTAGCTGTGTCAGTCTGAAGTCAGGCAGAAACCACGGTAGAATTGCACAGA
Organism: Gavialis gangeticus; assembly: GCF_001723915.1. NCBI lineage: Eukaryota > Metazoa > Chordata > Crocodylia > Gavialidae > Gavialis > Gavialis gangeticus. The sequence continues at coordinate 219,218,646 of NW_017729032.1, forward strand.
TAACTAAATCAGAGATGTACAGCATAAGCTTTCATAAGCAGAGGGCTTACTCAGGACAGCTGAGAAATGAACCACTTCAGAGAGCATTAAAGCATCTTCAGACTTAAAGATGGAAATGTCCTGTGGGGTTATCTAGTTCATCCAGGGAATTCAATATGCCTTCCCATATGCATGTACTAGTGCTTTGAGTGGAACATTTCCTAAAAGCAAGACAACAAATACAACTGTTTCCAGTGTTTTATGTGTAAGGCAACATCGCTGTCATACTACTATACAGGGAAATTGGTTTGTTAACCAAAAATGGAAAATTAATCATTAGATCGTTTGTTACTATTGTTAATTCCTATGCTTTCCTATGAGTTCAGAGAGTAAGATTATCTTGCCTGCCAAGGTTTTTTTTTTATATTAATATACCATATGTTAGATGGGACTCTGGCAGCACACTAAGATAGCCACTTCAAGGACTACCCCACAGCAAATGTGTTGAAAATATGTCAAATAATAAATGATAAATCGAAAAGAAAAATCCTGCCTATAAAATTAAAGCCATGGCAAACGTGAAGCTGACCAATTTGTTTCACACAAGTGGATTCTTGCAAGTTCTGAGATTTCTCATGTCAGTCCAGTGAAACACTTAGGCAGGAGCGTAACTACAGCGTATTGACTTCAGTGGGATTGCTTTTGTGCTTAAAATCTGACCTGTGCTTAAATAAGTGCTTTGCTGCATCACTTTCGTGCTCAGCATGCAAAGAAAAAGCCAGAATGGTATTTTACAAACTGCTTCAAAGCAATACATGAAAACAAAGGTCCAAAGCCTCCTTCCACTGAAGCTGATTATTTGCAGTAGAAATAAGAGTTGGCCTAGTGGAAAGAAAAAGGAGCTACTTAAACATATGAAAAAGCAGCTGAATATTCCTTAATTATTGCAAGGACAAATGGAAGGAAAATTGCTAATCAAGATTCCATTGATAATCAAACAGTTCACATCCTACCCTGCACTATGTGAAGCTAAACTCTTGCCTTTCAGAAAGCAGAAGTCAAAACAATTTAACTGCCACTGGACTGAAAAGATAAGAGACAGGTGCCCCAATACTGCAAGAGTTCTGGATATTGAGATACAATCTCAGGAATTTCCTACGTTATTTATTGAGGAAATCTTGTTAAAGCCTGCAAAACTCTTTTAGAAGCAACGTCAAAAACTATACATACAATGCTGCGCTCTGTAACTGCTGCATGCTGTATTGTTCAACAATAGAATTAGGGCTAAGATCAATTTTGCTCTTGTGCTTTGAATCCTGCAAAGGTGCAGAGAAGAAGGTAGAAACACACAAAAATGATGCACTCCTACACATTTCAGGCTGAGCAAAAGGCCTGAATGGACTAGCAAGAGAACACCAATTTAACTGCTTTGGCAAAGCAATGAAAGCAGCCTGTGAGTTTTGTTCCTACTTTTCTGTCTTCAGTGCTTACAAAGAAACAGTGAAAGGGGTGCCTTAAAGGCCTGGATCTACTTTCCTGCATTCACAGAACACTATTTATTTAAAGCTTCCTAAATAGGATGACCATAATTAGTTTAGGGAAACTGAGGATCCATGCCAAACCCTCACACACTATACTGACCATATTGACAAAGCCAGAGAAATCAAAAACATCATATAATATGCCATAGATATGAAGACACTGCCAACACCCTGCTGTTGGAACGCAAGAGGAACAATTCATTAATCTTTGGCAATCCCTCACAGTCTAGGATGACTGTTTTCCATGATTGTCTTACCTGTATGTCTGAAGATGACTAATGAGGCCTGTTCGAGATCAACAGACTCTACTGTGTTTCCATGTGGGGTGGGATACTTGTTTTGATCCTCAACACGCTGTTCCTGCTTCTCCACCTCCTGTTGATGTCATGAGGTTTCAAAGCACTAAGATCCCTGCAGCAGACTCTTCCTTCACTTGGGGTGGTCCTGGGTGATAGTCTCCAATGACTTGACATTGATATTGCATTTTTTTTAAGTGGGCCTTGAAGATGTCCCTGAAGTGCGTTTTTTGCCCTCCTCTTGAATGTGTGCCCAGGCTGACCTGGGAGAAAACTTGTTTTGGGAGCCTGAAGTCAGACATCTGGGCTGCTTGCAGACATTAAAAAAAACCTAAACAGTGCTTTATTTTAAACTCCATGCATTCCTGCACCAAGCTCCGTGCATGCCCAGAAGAGGCAGTACTTAATTGGACCCAGCTCATCTGATTTCTGTAAAGATTGGGTGCTTTAGCAGGGCTTTGGTGCTTTTATCTAATAGTTAATTGAATTTGCTTTAGCTCAAAGTGCCAAAAAGCACCACTGAAGCACCAATCTATACAGATGGTGCAGAGCTGGGTTGAAGTAATGCACTGCTTCTTCTGGTAAAGCACTTTTTTTTTTTTTTAGTGCCTGCAAACAGACCTGGATGACATAGCCGACCCAATGAAGTTGATGTCAGATGATCGTCACCTCAATACTTGTGGTGTTTGCTTGCAGAAGGATGCTAAGGTTGGTGCATCTGTCTTCCCATTGGATTTGGAGACTCTTTTGCAGGTAGCGTTGATAATACTTCTGCAAAAGTCATTAATATATGCCCTGAAAAAGACCATCACCTACCACACTACAGAGGAAGATAAAACCCCACAGTTGCTACCCGTCTGACATGGGGGAAAAATTCCTTTCTGGCCCCAAATTTGGTGATCAGTGGGCACGTCTACACAAGATGCTACATACCATAGTGACAAACTATGGCGATGCAGGTTGTCCCTATGGCGATGTAGCATTGACGGGCACAAACTGTGACACTATGCGGCACTGGGACTATGCAGTACTGACAGTTACTGCCCAGTGTGACCCTGAGCAGAAGACCAAGACCTTCTAAGTAGGTACCTGAGAGTTTTCAGAGTATGAGAAGGAGAAGCAGGGCTTTAATTCCCATTATCCACATGGAGGAGGGAGGGGGACTGAGGAAGAAAGAGGCTACGTGACATGGCCAAGGACACAGAAAAGCCTGTGGCCAAGCAGGTAAAT
>NW_017729032.1:219226691-219238693 GCF_001723915.1 Gavialis gangeticus
CAGTGTGACCCTGAGCAGAAGACCAAGACCTTCTAAGTAGGTACCTGAGAGTTTTCAGAGTATGAGCAGGAGAAGCAGGGCTTTAATTCCCATTATCCACATGGAGGAGGGAGGGGGACTGAGGAAGAAAGAGGCTACGTGACATGGCCAAGGACACAGAAAAGCCTGTGGCCAAGCAGGTAAATGAACTCCTTTCTGAACTTACACACAACCCTTAAAAGGAAATATAAATGGAATGCCAATATGGAGTTAATGCTAAGATGGTGTAAAAGAAAAAACAAAAGTGCAGTGAAGTGAAAGAAAAATAATTCATTTATAAGATGCATGTGTGACATTCCCCACCGCCCTGGTATCCTCATTACTTTACTTAGCATAACTGTGAGTGTGATTCTGGAAAACGCAGCACAAAACTGGCTGTGGTTTTGCTACATTTGTATAATTCCCAGCTTGTCTGAATGTAAGAGCTGCTGCAATGATCCCCTTTTGAAATAGCTCCCATTGTACATGCATCTATACCCTAAAACAGCTGTGTGCCATAGACTGCTGAAGTGGGCAAAATGTCAGGGGCTCCTAACTTAGGACCCGGAGAGAAGTTAATATAATGGCATGATTGGGTTCCAAAGAATTTTATGCCTGATGTAAAAAAAATCATGTCTCCTGCCATGTCAGACTGTGTGGCAGGATGTGACAGTTTTGGCACCAGGTGTAACGTTTCTTAGAGTCCAGTCACATGACTACTGGGGCCCCCTGCCTGATCCCACTGATCAGCTGATCCTGGAGATTGGGCAAGGGACTGCTGTGTCCTGGACCCTGGGACTGCCCTGTGCCCGATCCTGACAAGAAGCTGATACCCACATTGGGCAGGGAGCAGCCCCAGGTGTGGGATGCATGTCAATTTCAATTCAGAGCATGATACAAACCGTCCACAAGGGTGTTCCATATTACATTTCAAACCTGCATCAAATGTGTCTGTTGCATTTTATTATGCCATATATTGACTGAGCACTTGGCATTACTGTAATTGTTGTGCAATTGCATAATTAATCATGCAATAAATGTGACACCTGCCAGGATCCTCAGACCACCAGAAGCTGTAGAGACAGGCAGAATTGCTATAGTGGCACCTATTATAGACAACCCAGACATATCCCAGCATTACTCTTTTGCCAACATTTGTGGAAAGAGGCCTGCAGCTGTCCTAATCAATGTCTATGTCAGAGGATATTCTCCTGAGGCCCAGTCCAGCATTTTACTTCCCCATTCTCTCGCTCTAATGTCTTACTCGCCTCCGCTTCTCTTTCAACTTGTTGTTTAACTTAAATTCCTAGCCTGAATCCAAACCCAGTACCAAGGACTACAGTACCTTTGGTAAATCCACTAAAGCTGACAGTATTCTCCATAGGTAAATATGTACACTATATTCACTGAGACAGACCTGGAACCTGAGGACCTGACCTAACACTTGCTCAAAACAATATAAAAAAACTCTCATTGACTGCAGTTATCGGATCCACTCTTACAGTATAAGTACCCTTTGGCATGTACTTTGTCTCTTACTCACCTGTGAAGTGCCATGCACTTCCATGATATAGAATAACTCACTCATATATCATATAAAAATTATTTACATTAATACAGGCTTTAAACAACCTGTGTTTGCATAAGTAGAATGCAGAATGTCACAGGAATCCCACCAAACCTGAATGCCTATGAAGGCTGAGAGAAGAGGTGTTTAGGTTGGCAGAACAGTTTTTCTGTTGTTTTGGTAACACTGGACACGTTGCTGCAGACTCCTGTGGCCAAATAAAATATGAAGCATTTATTTTCCCCTGTAGTTCACATTTGCATTTATTTTCTACAATATCTGTTCTTAAAGATGATCAAAGATGCCTTATATTCACAGGCAAGTGACAAGGTGATATTTTTATTATATTTAGATGGGGGAATGGTACCATCTGAAGAATGGAAGCCTAAGTGAAGTCAATCACCCCTTCTTTTCCATTTAGTAGGAAAATTCTCATGCTACTCCTCACCTGCATAGGACTGAATGGTGCTGCCTGTGAAATTGCAAACAAAATGCACTCCAGTATAGAGGGTGCACACAAGAATTTATGCTGCTGATCATTACGTGCTGACATGGGACATGGGCCCATCTGTAGTGGGTGAATTTCAATTTCCTTGAAAAAAAATGTATTATGATTTGAACCTCTAATTTTCATCACTCTCCAAAAATATTTGGGACCAAGAGCTTCAAAAAACATATTTACTCACATGCCCCCTCTCCCCCACCTGCTAAGACATATATGACACCCTGTTTTCATAAGCCAGAAAAAAATTCTTGACAGGAGCATAAATGCCGACAGCTGCAGTGGGATGGAGCAATGCTTTGTGCCTGCTTTATTAACCCTCTAGTTACTTGCTGTCTGTGGACCATTTCTCCCTCAGCAGCATCTGCAAGAGCAGGGTTTGCCCTGCAGCACCTTGAAGATGCCTCTCCAAGAGTTACTTTCCCTTTCCTTCCCTGCAGCTTTGCTTTGTTGAAGGGACACCCAGCAGTTAGAGGGCTAACAGCAGCCAGAGGTGGTTGCTGTCTCCTATTGAGTCTGCTGGCAAGAAAGGAAATACAATGCAACTGAATCCCAAGACATCAAGCTGATGCTGGGACAGAGGCTCCTACTGAGTCAGTAGTGTCTTCTGCAGCACCAGCCTCTGCTGGGGGAAAGGGAAAGTAACCTTGTATGTGCTGCACAGGTGCCATGCAGTGACTGCACCTGTGCAGCATATCCGGAGTCAGCAACTAGGAAGCCCAGCAGTAGCTTACTTAGGGGTTTGGGATGAAAGGGACACTAGCTCTGGATGCTGATTTAGAGGGGATGCCAGTGCTCCAGCAGCTATAGCTAGCCAGGGTGCTCAGTGCCAGCTCCAGCTCTAGCCCCACCTGTGCGCTTGCACAGCCCCCAGTTCCAGGTGCAGCCAAGCCATATATGTAGCCCCTGACTCCAGCCCCAGTATGGGGACATGCACAGAGCAGGCTGCTACTGTATTTGGTTGCTTAACCCATGCACTTTGATTTCAAACAGCTGAGTTTCAGGAAAAAAAGTGGCATGTAGTTTGTGGTATGCAAAATACACTATGTAACCTATTTTCTGAAGTCAAATGACACAAGGATAGCACAGCTTGTATCTATGCCAAATTCAACTAGTCTTAAACTAGTCTTAAACCAAAGATTTTGAAATGATCTATATTACAACCACCAAGATTAAGTGCCTCTTCTTATCATTAGCACTGCAGTAGTACTAAAAAAATCCACTTAAAAATCAGATCCATGTTTCCTCTGACACTCAACAAATGTGTAACAGGAAGGCAGTGCCTGAGTTAAAGAGGAAGTTGGACCCTGTACAATATAAAGTAAAGAACAGCCCCCCAAAGAGCTAACAGTCTAAGCAGACAAGAGGGAGGTGGAATGGTATGGTTCGGTGAAATGCCTTTTATTAGTCTATAAGGTGCAATTCTATCCTGCTTCTACTTGACTTTAGACTAACTACATCTTTAGGCTAACAAGAGTAACTACATCTTTATGCCTAAGGTCACTTTAGTTTGCTAGCAGAACACAGAATGTCTCTTGCTGTTAAAAAGGTTATGTTCATATGAAGGATCTTCATCCAGTGTCAAAGACAAAGGAATCAAAGACTCTGGGCTAATTTGGCTTTACTCAAATAGAGGTTAATTCCTTAGCAGAATGTTTCAATCAGCTAACAGAATCAATTGTGTTGACATACTGGCTTTATTGTTTAGACAAAATGCCTGTCTATATTCAAGCAGTAGATAAGGGATTTCACAAAACTAAGACTGATATCAAGGGATTTTCATATAATTGAATTATCAAACAGGTAAAATGCCATCAGTGTAAAAGAGAACCTGCAGAAAAAAAGGAGTCAATAGCCATGAAGCACTAACACTAGTAAGGAGTATATCGAGAACATGTACAAGTTTCGCCATTCCAGTTGCTTCTCGCATGAAAGGGCTTCTGTATCTGCAGAAAGAAATGGGCCATAGGCTCTGAAGACTTGAGTTTACATAGGAGGAATGCAGACTCACAGGAATCCCACCAAACTTGAATGTCTGTCAGAGTTGAGGAAAGAGGAGCTTGGGTTGGCGGTGGAGCTATTCTGTGTTTTCACAGCATTGGACATCTTGTTACAGAATCCTGAGACCAAGCATAAAGAGCTGGATCCAAAAATGGTATTTTTTGGAAGTGCTGGATCTCTGTGTAGGACATTACTGACAAGGTCAGTGTTATGGTATGTGGTAAATTTCCATGGATCCAGAATATAATGCAGGTGATAGCTCAAACCTACCTTTGCCTCTACCCACAAACCCTCTTCTGCCTGCAGAGGTAAGAAGACACTGCCATTCCCCCTTACCACCTGTGACTCCTACAAACACATGGAATAATTTCTGTTAGTAAGAGATGTTTCTATTCTATGTTGCTGTTTCCTCTTCTGTGCATGCTCACCAATTTTGGCCTGTATCAAATGCAAGCTTTCGCTCATCTATGAATATTTTTTCATTGCATGATTTGATTCCAAGGCAAGTAACATCTTCACAAAGTAAGACTTTACCCATTTCTACCAGACCTGCCAAACAACAGGCAACATGGGAAGCGAGCATGTTGGGCCTAGCTAAAGCAATGCCCTTTACTTTTATTACCATGACACTTACTCCATTTTTAATAAAACTTCACAAATAATATAAGTTTACAACTATGTCAGGACCTATGATACTATTACTGCAGAATAATTTGCCCTGAGCTTTATTTGATAGTAAATTTACTTTGTGGTGACAAGCAAACACATGATGGCTTTCCCCAGCTAGGTGCCCCTAACAGGCACTATGATAGTGCTATAGTGGCACCTGTTATACTCAGAGCAGCCCTATCTCAGCATTACTTTTTTGTCTGTTTGTGAACAAAGGCCCCATATCAAGGGAAATTCTCCCTAGGAGCAATTGAGCATTTTACTTCCCAAATCTCTCTCTCTCATCTTCTCCTGTTCTCTCCCATGTTGTTCTAACTTAATTCCAAACTTGCAAGCAAATCTGGTAGCAGGGTGTGTCTACATGTGCGCCTGACTGCACTGTTGTTACTGTGCAGTCATTTAGTACTTTAGCTTTAGCTAAAGCAAGTACTAAATGAGTGAGCAGTAACCGTTGGTACTGCACGATCCTGGTGCCACGTGGGTCATTTTTGACCCTATTGTGCAGTAGCAATGAGCTACTACACAGTAGCATATTACTACTGCACAGTAGCAGCGACATCATTATTATGCCTGCTGATGCTACATTGCTGTAGCGATGAGCTACATCACCATAGCTTGTTGCTACGGCAATGCAGCATCTCATGTAGATGCTCCTGCAGGGAACATTATACCTGCAATAAACCCACTAAAGCTGATGGTACTCTGCACAGGTAAATGTATAAACCCTAGTTGCTGAGGCAGAGCTGGAGGGCCTGATCCACTCCTCACTCCTCAATGGAAAAAAAACCCCTCTGAGATATTGGATCCACTGTTAGAGTATATGCACTCTTGGGGTGTGTCCAGTTGAGTGCGATTGTGCAGTATGTGGTGCCACAGATTCATCTGCGGTGCCACCCACCACACATGCCATGCATGCAGGCATTCCCCGTGCTGCTAATCAGCAGTGTAGGGGTTTTTCTTGGCACTGGCAGATCTTAGAGTCAAAAAACCCCACACCTTAAAAAAGTGGAACGGAACATATGATGGTAACATACGCCACCAGAAACCGGAGCCTGCCTGGCTGGAGCCATAGTCCAGCTGCTGGCCAGGCTCTGTCCTGCTGGATTGCCATGCCTGCAGCCCCTGGAGACCCTCAGGATCCCAGCTGAAGCTTTTGGGGCCATCCCAGGTGCTGGCCCCAGCTTCCCCTACCCCACTCAGGGTAACGTGCTACGTGCTAGAGTGTACATGCACAGGCATTTCCTGGGGACAAGCAGCAGCGGCACATTGTGCCACTGCTCTTTGTCCCTGGGAAAATGTATGTTCCCCCTCATGGGGATGCACCCTTGAGTAGGGATACTGTCTCTGACTCTTCTGTACACTGCCATACACTTCTGTGATACTGAATAACTCATTCAGATATGTTTTGCATTAATACAGGAAACTAAGTGGTGGGAAAGCCTTTGTCATTAAGCAAAGGCCAGGCCTAGAAAACTGACTAGGAAAGCATGATACAACCCATCCTATGTAGTGACTTTCCTACAAAGTTACTACATATTTATCAAAAGGTAACTTTATCCTGTATTCTAATGGTTTACTGTGTATTAGAGCTGTATACCACATTGCCTGCTCCACTTGTGCTATGTAATAAAATCAATTTATTATTTAATAAACATGTCATGTGTCTGTACCTTTAGATTTAAGTAGATTATCATGTAGTAGAGACAGATTTTTATTATCAGATAAATATGGGAGTAGTAAAAATAAATCCTCTACCATTTGGTATTAGATTGGCCTGATGGCATGGCTCAAGTGAAACGCACTATTTTGTCTATTCACATACAGTGTTCCTAATACTAGTTTGGAACTTTTGTGCTTTCCCAGACTTTACACCTGCTTCTAAGAACAGGAAATATCAATACTGTGTAGCTGAACCATCCAGCATTGCCAATATGTCCCGGATAGACTTGCAATGTCACTTTTGTTCCAGTCCAGCCTTTGTTGGACGAAAGCTGTTACTGGCCTCAAATTGACTGGTATTTATGATTCAGGTGCGAGGATGAGGCCATTAAACTCATTTTCATTAGGCTTGTGTACCTGAGTTTACTGTGGAATAGACTAATTAGCTCAGCAGTAAACATCTTGGTGTCTACATGTATAGGGCTATTAGGCCACAGGAAACTAATGAGTTCTGCAGCAGGGTAGTACTTGTAAATACAAGTACTATCCTGCTGTGGAGTTTTTTACTCCTTAGCAGTGCATGTGTAGACTTTGAACCCAACTGGCTGGGGCACAAGGGTGCTTCAGTGCAGGGGCTGCTTGCCAGCTATCTCTACACTGGAGTACCCTCATGCCCCATCCAGCCCCTCTGCAGCATGTTAAGCCAGGTTGGAGCAGCCCCAGGCAGTCAGTCTGACCCCCTGAATCCTTTGCCAGCAGGAGCCGTTTTGACTTGGCTCAATGTGCTGCAAATGGTGTTCCCGGTAGCAATAAACTCTAGTGAAATAAGTGCTGAAGTTTATTGCTTTGAATTAATTGCACGTGTAGACGTGCCCACTGAGGGTTTTAGCCAAAGAATTTAAATTCAGGTCCTGAGAGATGAAAGGTGAATCATTTAATTATATGCTCTACTTTCCTTCCCTCAACTTTATGCTACATCTGAAAAACAACCAGGAATTGTCTTAATTCCTAAAGGACACAATGCAAAGTGCACTAATTATAGGGTAAAACCCACACATACTTATAAAAAAACACTATTACAACTTAGGACACTAAGCAGGGTTATGAAATCTTCCCCGTGTTAAAAAAGGGCAAGAGGCATCATGAGAGTCACAGAATCATGGGGAATCTGAAACACAAATAATAAACAAGGGAAGCTAGGATTCCTAGTGAGGGGACAAGGAGATTAAAGAGGAGAGAGCTGGTTGCATGAAGGGCAGAGGGAAAGTGCTCCCAAGCAAAAGAAACATTCATTTCTTGAAACATAGTAAGTCTTGAGGCCTTGAAAACACAGTAGGCACGTTTACACGAGACACTAAATGCACAGTAGACTAACTGTACTGTGCATTAGCGTCACTTAAAAGGCATTCACCGGTGCTACCATGCAGTAGTGCCAGTTACTAAGCATTATGTACTTACTACCTGCAGTAACCACTCAGAAATGTGACTTTTGACATGAAGAATTAAATTAAATGAATTTCTGAAAATGAAATGTTTGAATACTGGGATGGCACTCAGCTACTGGGGAATAATTAGGGAGTTAGCCAAGGACCAATATTGACTGGAATTTGCAGTCCTGAGACTCATTTTTCTTCTCTTTCAATTCATGTTGCCACAGTATAGAACCCAGTGGTCAAAAAGTGCATTACAGGTTGGCTGTTTGGATAAATTAGCAGGAAAAAACAGGTTTTGGGTTGGAGAAGGAAATCAGATGGATTTGTATTTTTATTTCTCTATTGTGCTTGACTATTTTTTCTGCAAATTTCTTTGAAAAGTAAAAGGACTGTGTGTGTATAGGGTTTTTTTTTCGCCTTTCGCCAGTTGGGATTGCTAGCTTTAATGCCCTAGGGAAGGAAAGTGTCAGAAAGTAAACAGAGCCTATTTACTCACCTGTCTTTTTAAATGAGTTCGCCTGTGCTTAAGAGCTGACACCATTTGTAAGCATTGTTCTTCATGCCCCACAGATGCTTGACTGCACAAGGTCTTGTGTCTGATAACGGAAGGCAATAAATCTCTATGAGGAGAAATAATTGCAACTGCTGATAAAATGAATTAAAAGATATTAAACTGAAGTAGCTGAACATAGATGAAAGGGTCCCTAATCTTTGGGTGCTACAAGAGGCAGCTGTAATCAAATCTAACATAATTCCTATATAGATGGAGCTTATTTAAAAAAAAAGAGAAAGAATGGTTTAGTGCAAGGGCTGACAATGGACTTAATCCTAGGCAGCACTCTGCTTAGCTAAGAGGAGTAAGGGAGGTGTAGCTCTAATTTACCTTTCTCCATCCCTTGATTTTGGGGCAGACCCCAGTTCAAGTCAGAGGAATCAACAAGTTTCTGTTACTACCTGGGTTTCTATCCTTCAAATCCACCCTAACTTCACTGGTTATTAGGCCTGTGTGAAGCAGCAAGTATTTGCTTCAGATTCGGATTCGGCTGATTCGGAGGGACAGTGATTCGATTCAGTGATTCGAATCACTGTCCCAACTTGATTCGGCCGATTCAGATTTGCAGGTTTGGCACTGATTCAGAGAGTCAGCTATAGACTATGCAGGCAGACCTCGAAGATGCTGGACACAGCTGCCTCCACCTGGTAAGTCTGTTATGGTGGGCAGAGTGGGGAGGGAAGGGGCGTGGGGTGGGGGCAGATTAACGTCCCCACAGCAAGTGAGGGAGGGATTGGGGCTGGGGCTGGAACAAGCTGCCCAGCCGGGTTGGGGGTGGGAGGCATGGGACTTGGGGAGGGGGGCTCCTGCCATTACACACTGCTGGTCCAGGAGCTGCTTTTCTGGTGGCTCCGCCGGCACCTCTTGCCACTGGTCCAGGAGGGCATGGGAGCGGGTGTGTGCCCCCGGATCTGCGTGGGGTGGGCTGGCCTGGGCTGCGTTCTAGGAAGCTAGCCCCAGTTGCCTGCCGCTGGGCTGTGCTCTGTGGGGCGGGTGGAGCCAAGGCTGCCCTCTGGGTGGCTAGCCCCAGCTGCAGCCTGAAACGCAGCCCTGGCTCCACCCGCCCCACAGAGCACAGTGGAGCAGGGGCTATGCAGGGGCTAGATCTTATATTAGATTTAATGATGGCTCTCTTGTAGTATCTGAGGATTAGGAATCTTTTTGTATAAAATTCCTTTGCAGGGGAAAGGAACAGGCCAGGCTGGTCTTTTCTAAATCCTATGGCAAGAACTCTCTATTTCAGCAAGAGAGAAGGGGAAATGCAGGTTCAGCTATAATTTATGGAAATTAGGATTACATTTTGCTTACTTCTTGACTACCAGCAAGTCTAACCAGACCTTTGAGTAGGGCTTTGGGTGGGTGTGGGGGGGTTGCAGCGAGGCTAAGACCTTCAGTTTGCCACACAAAAGATAACTGTTTGACACATGGGCTTAACTGAGTTCTTGATTCACTGATCCAGCACTGCTTGTTTCCTTCTGTCCGAGTACATCATTGTGTTTATTTTGATTGTCTTCCTCTCATTTTCCCCAAATAAAAAAGGTACTTATGTAGTCAAAGACTGACAGCTTGCAAGAGAGAGGAATAACTCTCTCCACAAAAGGTGATAGGGTAGATTTATTTTAATTTCCTAGAGCTAGAAATAGGAACATGGCTTGGGATCAGGGCTTGAGCCATAGTTTTATTTTAGAAAATGGACCTCTAGACAACCTAAATTCAGCCACTGTTGCTGCCACTGGCAGCTGACAGAAGGGTTGTAGAATTCTTCAAAGTCATGCCTGTCAAGATCGTGTTCGATTTGCATAACACATTACCCAATGGTATAATGGGCTCAAACTCCTAACACCTAATTCAGTGCTTCCCCTGTCTCAGCATTGCTTATATCCCAACCCCATTTTAGTTCATTCTGGCCTCACATCAATTTTGCATCTTGCAGCTCAAGTCAATTAGTTTTGTGCTCCTGTTAGCTCATAGGTGCTGTAGTGCTTCCCACTGGCTTTACCACTAACCTAGGCCCACAGCTTGCCTCCAGCAGGCCTCTGCTTTTTTTCTGAGGAGGTTCTTTGCCACCTCCCCCTGAATTTGAATGGAGCCTGACAACTCCAGTGGCTCCTAATACCCTGCCTTCCCATTTGCCAGTTGCAAAGAGGAAAGGGATTGAAAAACAGAAGGGAACTAAGCCACTTCAATCAAAGGGGAGAGGGAATCAATCATCCGCAGCTGCTGTGTGCTTCTGGCCTTTCTTATCAAAGTTGAATGAGTTATTTCCTTACTCTTCCTCTACTTCCAAAACTCCCAAGGTTGTGGCAGAAAAAGAACTGGGGGCAGGGAGGAAGAAGCTCTGACTGCCAGCTTTTAATTGGCTGCAACCTCTATTATCCCACTTTTCTTAGGAAAGGCAACCAGAGGCAATGTTTTCCCCAAGGACATAGCAAGGTCTGAATACCCATAGCCTGAGAATAACCATTGAGCAGGCATGTCAGATTAATCAATGAGAACACTGAATCACTAGCATCATCACCACAAGCTCTAAAGTAATTCTGATCTTATTACCGTTCTCATTCTACTTGAGCAGTAATTTTCGACCCCTGGGGGTCCACAGACTATATCTAAGGGGTCCACAAAAGATAACTACAATTAATCAAAAGTATGTGAATACCCACACTTACAATTCAAAGGGGTCTGCACCTCCATTCAAAATTTTCAAAGGGGTCCACACTTCCATCTGAAAATTTTTAAGGGTCTGCAAATGAAAAGAGATTGAAAGCTAGGCCTGTGCGATCAGGGAAGTATTCAATTTGGATTTGGCCAATTCAGAGGACAGTGATATGATTCAGAGATTTGGATCACTGTCCTGAATCAATTCGGCTGACTTGGCTTTGGAAGATTCAGTGCAGATTCAGAGAGATTTGGTGATTTGGCCATAGACTATAATGGGGAATCACTGAAATGTCTATAACTTTGTCATTTGTCATTTTTCTGGCAGATCTGGATGAAAACAGCAGGGATAGTAGCCTGTAACAGGGGGCCTTCCTGGCAATGTTCCCTCTAAGGAGTAGTGGCCCATGAGCATGCAGCTTTGGTCCGTGAGCGTGCTGCTTTGGTTTGTGAGCACGCTGCTTCAGTCCCACCTCTCCCTTTCAGCGCAGCGCGGTCTGCCAGTAAGTGTCCCAGAGTAAGTGTCTAGATGGGAGCGGGCAGGGTTCGGCCACCACCCTTCTCCATGCTAACTGCTGCCCAGAGCAGTGCAGTGGAGTGCTGTGGCCCAGCCATGGGCTGGGCACAATCAATTGATAGAACCAAAAGGGAGGCACTGGGGCTGGCGTGGGACACTTACCAAAAGGTAAGATCCTTACTCCTCATGCAGGGCACGCAGTGGTTCCTCCCTGAGGTGAGGCAGGGACAGGACTGGGGGCTGAGGCTGGGGGCTGGTGCAGGCTCTGCCAGCTCTGGGGAACTGCTCCACTTCCCCGCATCATCTTGTGGAGCGAAGAGGAACACAGCGTCAGGGCTGGGAAGTACAGCAGTTCCCTGGAGCTAGCGGAGTCCATGGAGCAGTTCCCTGGAGCCGGCAGAACCCACACCAGCCCCTGCCCCTGCCCC
>NW_017729032.1:219238766-219240919 GCF_001723915.1 Gavialis gangeticus
CAGAGCCGGCACTGCCCCAGCCCCCAGCCCCCAGCCCCCAGCCCTGCCTTGCCTCACCTTGAGGAGGAGCTGCTGCCTGCCCCACGTGAGGCTCTGCCGGCTCTGGGGAACTGCTCCATGGGCTCTGCTAGCTCCAGAGAACTGCTGCACTTCCCAGCCCTGATGCCATGTGCCTCTTGCTCCCTGAGGCAATGCAGGGGAGTGAAGCAGTTCCCCAGAGCTGGTGGAGCCCGTAAAGCAGTTCCCTGGAGCTGGTGGAGCCCACACCAGCCACCAGTCCCTAGCCCCAGGCCCCATCCCCGTTCCCATCTCTGTCCCTGTCCCCAACCCCACGTTGCCTTAGGGAGGAGCTGCTGCCTGCACTGCATGAGGAGTGAGGAGCTTGTCCCATGCCAGCCCCGATGCCTCTGCCGCACTGTACGCCCAGCTCCTATCTGGGTGGGTGCACGGCCTTAAAAAGTTTGTGCATGGCAATATTTTTACTTGTGCG
Organism: Gavialis gangeticus; assembly: GCF_001723915.1. Classification (NCBI taxonomy): domain Eukaryota; kingdom Metazoa; phylum Chordata; order Crocodylia; family Gavialidae; genus Gavialis; species Gavialis gangeticus. The sequence continues at coordinate 219,239,257 of NW_017729032.1, forward strand.
CAGCTGCACATGTATGCAGATTAGAGGGAACACTGCTTCCCGGTGCTGATTAGATCTGTGCCCGCTCACGTGTTTCTGGGCCACCCACCAGCACCTCTTTTGGTCAGGGAAAAACAGCTCACAACAGAGACAGAAAGGCTGCAGACAGAAGCTTATATGCTGTTTCTACATCCCTCCCCCAAAGCACTGTGATTGGAAGGGGACTCAGGGAAAGATCATAGTCACTGGCCGGCTACAGATCTCAGTCTTTCCTTCCCTGCTCCCCCTCCCTCTTCTCAGTTTCTGTTCCCCTGAAAGACTGCCTTTCGAATCTCCAAATCTTTTTCTGAATCTTTTCTGACTTGATTCAGAGGGTTTTTTTGGTCTCCCGATTCGATTCGGATTTGGTGATTTGGGTTCCGAATTGGGCTGAATCTTTTCCGAAACAAAACAGCAACTGAAGCTTCACACACCCCTATTGAAAACCACTGAACTAGAGGTTTCTAGCCTTAATCTCAACATGTTTCAAGTTTTGTACACTTTTCAATGGCTGATAGTCAGTATGCCAAGTGCTGTCCTAGGGTATAGTGTTCAGCTTAGAAAGAATAGGATCATTACGGAAATGCTGACCCAACATTAACTATAGTGGCATGAATAATATCTTCATCAAAACATATATAATTGCCCAGAGTCCCAAAGAAAGCTCTACACTAAGTTTTCAAAAAATGATTAGCAATTTTGCTAATGTGGCACTGCTTATGAGCTGGTTTCAAAGTGGCAGTGAGCCTGTACCTCTGAAAATCAGGCCCTTTTATGGTGACTCCAGTGAGATACCCAAGGGGAAATTTAAATGTATCCAGTGAGATACCTGATATGAATAAACACCTTTAAAAATTTAGATCTGCGTTGGGCTTTATTAGCCAGCTTTTGTGAACATCTGTCTGCTGACTGCATTTCTTTATTTGACATAAAATTAAGGAAGCCAGGCTGTGGTAAGAGTTATAAAACAAAGCAATAGTTTTTCTATCTATACAAGAGTATGTTGCCCTGTGGGGTCAGGCCATCTCTCAGGATCTCAATATTGTGCTGTTAGACAGGAGAGTGTGACACAATTGCACATATACAAACACACAAACCAATTAGGTGCATACACACACACACACACACTACCAGCTCAGGCACATACACATCCAAACCAGCCTAGGCACATGCATACCTATCACCAGTTCAAGCACATACACTATACTCCCCAAAAGTTAGACACAGATCACTAATTTGTATATTATGCACACAATGACATATATATATATACACATACACTCACCAGTTCACACACATACAACCCACCTACACATACACACAGGTAAGTTCCTAACTTGGATGCCACAGTATGTATGTATGTGCTTGGGGTATCTGGGGGAAGGTTCAGGTGAGAGAGAGTTAAAGTGTAGGGGGTGAAAGTTGCCAGAACTGGGATTAGAACCAGTGGACTACAGAGAAGCTGGCTGAGGAATTGAGGCTTGAGGCTACTTAAGGTAGACCGGGATTAGAAACTGAGGCAGACAGCTGAGATACTGGGGCAAGGAACAGATAAGTGGTGGCAAGGGGGAGACAGCCAGGAAGGAAACTGAGGCAGAAACCTGGTTGCTCAGGGGAAAAGGAAAAGGCAGTGGGGATAAGACAG
>NW_017729032.1:219241566-219248564 GCF_001723915.1 Gavialis gangeticus
CACACACACACACACACACACACACACACACACACACACACACACACACACACACACACACACACACACACACACACACACACACAGAGAGAGAGAGAGAGAGAGAGAGAGATATAAAGAAAAACTGGGGGTTTTGCTACAAGTATTATGATCCATGAAAGAGGCTCCGTAGCAATATTGCACCATAAATACAGAACAATAATGGGTGGCTCATACCTGTGTCCTTTGGCAAGGCTGCTAACAGTTAGGTAGTGTGGCACTATGAAATCACGCTCAAGGCTAGGAACAAGGTGGAGCTGTGGATTTTAAAAGAGTTTGCTATTTTAAATCTATGTGTATCTATGACTCAAATCTCTTTCTGTAAATAAAGTGCAGAAACACTGTTTAAGACGTGACTCAGCCAGAAAGCTATTTGTTACACTCATCATAAATAATTTATAGCTATATGCGCAAAAGAGGTTTGACTCAATAACTCTACCACAGAGTCTGCCCTCGAATCTCCCTAATTCTGTCCTCAGCTTATACCTCAAATACAATTCACATCGCCCAGGCAGAATCTGGTCCATAATCTAACCTGGTGGCACAGCAATGCACAGCACTGAGGCAAGCTGCAAGATTTAGAAATTGTGTTCAGATCGCATGCTATCCTACTAATCTGTTTTCCAAAGCTCAGGGGTCAGCAAGTCTCACAAAAATATTGAGTCTCTTAGGAGACTGCTGCTGTTTACTGTGAGCAAAATGATGAGATCATAAAAAGCCAAACCAGAGCAAAAATCACACTGCTAACAGTGGGCCTGACACTGAGCCCAACAACGAAGGAACCTCCTAATGGGGTTTGTATCAGGCTCCACCCCTCTTGGAAAAAGGGGATTTTACATAAAATCAAAGCACACTTCCCTTATCTGAAGGGAGGAGTCGTGGGGGGCTTTCCATCCATGCACTTCCGAGTCAATAAAGGAGCTGCCTCTGGACCCCTGCATCTTTCAGAGGCAGGCATTGGGGCCCTGCAGTTCACTGCTTGTAGCAAAATACTTGCTACCTTTTCTCTAGGAAAGGATAATCCTACAAGGCTGGAAAGTAAAGGTTGCTGCTTATGACATACCCATAAAAGAGAACAGCATGAAATGACATTTGACAGAGCACATAAACCCTAGCAGTTTTAATAAAAAACAATGCAAAACAGTCTGTAAATCAGCCTCTCATGGTGTCATTTCAGAGAAGGTCACGGCACTTTCAAGCTCTTTTAAAGAATGTGGTGCAGCATCCTACCAAGATATATAGCATGCACATCATGGTGCTGGTCCATGTATCAAGCATCTGAGACATAGTGGATAAAAACTAAATTTTTTTCGAAGGTATGGAGTGCTGTCTACAAACTAAGGGCCAGATTCTTTTCCACGTATTAAGTGCATAAGTAGAATTTGGTACCTAAAGGTACCAAATATACCATCCTGTGCAAGTTCCTAAACAACAGTTAGTACAAAATGTGGGTGGGTATTCCTTATCCTCACAGCTTTTCTGTGACTCAGACATAAAAGTAAGATGGCTGGGTGGATTTCAGGGACTCAAGTGTGCTGGAATAGCACCATAATAAGCTGCTTAAGTCCACTCAAATGCTGAATAGGCAGAATAAGAATCTGGACCTAAAAGTTCACGACTTTCTATCATAATCATATTTACTCAAATATTTCTTGAAAATAAAAGGATGCTGAAAATGAATGGTACATTGCTTTCCCTGTCTTAATTATTTAAGATTATTCATGTGCCACTTTCTGACAAAAAATGGAGTCTAGTCACAGAACAGCCCATGGTGAGGTAAGGCGAGGGTACTTGAGCACAAAATTGATTATACTTATTCATTTAGTAGTATCGTAAAACCCTTTCTTATAAAAATTAATTTATTTATGGTTTTGTAATATGGAAGCCACAACTGCTATTTCATAGCTCTCCATCTGTCATGTGGTCCCTTCTGACCTGTGTTATATTTAAATTGACACATATCTAAAAGATGAAATAATTCCATAGCTCATTATTAACTTCCTGAGTCCTCCAGTCCTTTAGCAGAATATCTGTCCCAGACTGCCTTACTGAGGGAACAAATTAAACACAGAAATGCAAGTATTCATCAGGATTTCTAGTATCAGCACTGATTCTGTGTGTTCACAAGACACTACATTTTGGTACTGCTATAAGTAGACATACAGCAGCTTAATAAAGATGTTCAAAAAGCCTGAGGTAGGATTGATCTAAGTTGCATGGTTTTCTGTAAGTGGCCTAGGTTAGATAAGTAGTGAACAATATAGACATTTGCCCTTTGGTGGGTGGGTGTGCAGGAGCCTATAGCTGACAGGTGGCTGGAGGCAGGAGCAGGGCTAGGAGATGGTCTCTGCTGGCTCAGCTCTGGAGAGCTCTGGGGTGGAGGCCACTGGGCACTTGGCCAGACCAGCCGAGCATGAGCCAAATGCTAGCACACCTCTCTGTGAGGGTGGGACTGCGGGGGGCTGGGATGCCGGAGGACAGCAACCTAACATGAATCGATAGGGGACCTGGTACACAAATTTGATTCACCGGTCTAACCTAAATCGATCAGATTTGAGTGCCCATCGAACCAGGTCTATGTTAGACTGGGTTCTGCCATTTATAGACTGGTCTATGTGCACTGAACTTCTGTGCAGTTATGGGTATAGATCGATTTTCAATCACACTGGTTTATGTGTAATGTCTGTACCTGGCCAGAAAGTATTGTCATTATGATAAGTGAAATTTCAGTTTACTGTAACATTTTCATTAGCAATACGAAGTTAAAGAATAAGAGTAGATTTAAGCAAGAGCAGGAATCTGCAAACAATGTATACAGAGACTGTTTTCACTTTAATTAAGGATAACTATAAAGGTTAATCTGAGTTTGTGGAAGTTAATACTAAGGTACGCTTACATGAGCATGTTCACTGTTGAGTACGTACAGAAGGTTTTAAGAATTTAGCTTAAAGTGTTTTGTCTGAAGAGATCTGATTTAATATCAAGTGATGTACCCTTTGTTTTTCTGTCCTTTTACATTTAGAGAGCACAACCCTTAGCCTTAGGCTTCTGAGCTTGCCACACTATATCTGTAACAAAAGGACAATGGACATCTTAAAATGGCCTCCCAGAGCTGCTATAGATCCTCATTTGAGCCTATTAACTTAATTATACCTGATGGCTTGCATTTGTAACGTAGCATTTATAATATGTTTAGTGATCATGTCTTGTCAACTGCCGAATATTTTAATACTATCAATATTTTCTCGAGACCAGATATAATTCTCATTGTGAAACTTCATCCTTCTGTTATTAAAATGGGAAAGGTTAAAGATCATATTCTCCATGCTACGTGGGAAGAGTTTCAGAACCTTTCCAGTTGGGCATGGGACCATCACAAGAAAACATACTACCCTTAAGGATAGTTGTCAGATTGTATATGGGAGCATTTTTATTCTATATGAATAAGATATCCCTGTGTCCTTAACTTGAACAAGTGATTTGATGGAAATCTTCAAAACATCAAGAGCATGATTTTTATGACTCTAACTCATAGGAAGCATTTAGGACTCAAATGAATTTCTAACTTTGATCTTTCAGAAGTAGAACTCTAGATATGCCATTGTTATGCTGTTACCAGAAGGTTTTGATTTACCCCCTCCCACTCCCATGGTTTAGAAACAGGCTAAGCATGTTTTGAAAGTATTATTTTTCTGTGAGTAAAATATGCTCTTCTTACTTAGGCTATATAAGGCTTATGCAACTAAAAGGTTCCAATGCTGCATTTTTAAACAGAAAGGCAGGCACAGTTCAGGTAGAAAAAATATATTGCAGCCTCAAGAGCATATTTCAACTAATTGTGACTATAGGCTTCTAAGTTGAAAGACTTAGATCCTCCAAACCCATATCCTGGTTGTTACTGAGCCCTGCAGGCATCTGTAGTCTCCGCACCCTCATTTTCCCCAGTAAAGTTCCCTAAAGGTTTGTTTCTGGTCATGCCCAGATAGCCTTCACCTTGGCAGTGCAAGCTGCTTGATTCCCTCATGCCTCATGTTTCATGCCTAAGCACCATCAAGATCCACAGAGTAGGCATCCCTCTGTCTCTTTGATAGCATTGTCAGAGCAGCACTTTGACAGGCTCTGGACCCAAAGCAAGCATGAAAAAAGGAGGTTCAGGGAGAAGGGCTTAACACTAACCCTTTCTTTTCTGGGGCATTTTCTATGCATTTCTTCAGATGAGTCCTCACTTTTGTGGGTTGCATCGTCAGCCCTTTAACTTCCATGCTGTGCTGTAAAGCTGCCCAAGGGTAGTTGACTCTATTGGGCAGCTTGGCAGTAGCTTTACTGAGGGAGGATTTGGGATGGTGATCAGGGTATCAGTTCCAGGTACCAACTTAGGAGACGGCCCAAAAATAGCAGCCACCATTTCTGCGGTGATCTGTTTGAAGACTAGCTGATTTTGATGGCTTGGACATAGCAACCACTGGTTCTCCACTTCTCCTCAAATGGCACTGAGATCCATTACCCCTCCCAAGGTAACACATGACACTGGACATGGACAGAGAGGCAGCTGGTGAAGGAGGATAGATAGACATAGGTGGGTGGATGGATGTCTGACCTTAATCTGTTGTGTGGTGGATGGGTCTGAGGATGTCCCAATGGATGGATGTCACTGATGGGGGGGGCAAGTGTCTGCTGTTGCTCAGATGGCCCCAGCTCCAATGCTGACCTCAAGCAGTTGGTGAGCACAGAATGACTAGCAAATCACTGTGAAGGGAAATTCATAGGTGGGTGAGGCCACCTGTGCCCCATCACCTCTGGTAGTAGCATTCTGCCACCAGGGCTAGAGCAGTCTGCTAGGGTTCAAGAGAGGCTGGGATTGGGATGAAAGCCATGCTTTATGGGATGCCCATAAAACCGACTTGGTGGTTGTCCCAGGATGATATTTCGACAGTCATTTAAATGCAGTTCACAATGCCCTGGAAGATATGTTTACTGTTTTTTATCCCAAATGGATTTCCAGGCTCTTCCTCAGGACACCAGAAATGGATGTCTGTGTGACTACACTTTGCCCTGGGAGAAAATGGTTTCTCTTGGAGCAAACACAGTGTCTGTTCATAGCCTGTAACTTAACAAGGCCATGAATGGGATGTAATGGTGACGTGTGCCAGAAAATGGAAAAGGTTAATTGGGAGTGTTAGGGAGAGGTAGAATAATTGGTTCCCTGATCTATGCGGTGTGACAATTTGTACATGTGCGTATATCCAAGAATTTGGTGCACTTCTCCAGTATCCTTTCTCTCAGTTTAATCTGCATAAAACAGTTGGTACTAGGTCTAATGTGCTTTGGCCACTTTCATTTAAATCAAAGCAACATTAAATCAAAGCAACATAACATTAATTTCCTGACAAGCAAACAACTCTTTCCTCCAATGTAATTTCAATAGCTTATTTTTATGCTGGATGCCATCTGCTATGTACATAACTGCATGAGCACTGCTTATTCTTTCATTCCCTATGATGAAGATAGCACAGATAAATTACAGATAAGTAAATATGGTTTTTAACAACTTGTAGGAGGAGGCAGGGTGCTTTTGATACTTTAAGAGAAGACAGGAAGTGTGAGAAGCAGCCTGCAGGTGTGGTGGGGCTAATTAGAAAGTCACCTGACTAGATGGGGACTGGCCTTGAAGCATATAAGCCCCGGGCCTGACCTAGGCAGACAGTCTAGCCCCAAGAGCCATGGAGAGAGGAGCTCCCAGGCAGCAGGACTGCAGCACCTCGGGTGTCTGTACATAAGCTAGGAGACTGCTCCAATGCTCTGTAATTACAGAGCATCAGAGCAGACTCGATTAATAGAGTCTACTGGAGTGTACTACAGCCATCCTCCACATCTCCTGTATTAGCGTCCCCATGTTTCAAAATGCTACTGGGGGTGCTTTAACTAAAGCTCCTTCAATGATTTTGAAGTATGGGGATGCTGATACATGAGACGTTCTAAGTGCTTTCATTAGAGCAGATCTTGGAGCCACTCTAATTAAAGCACCCCACCACCCACCCCTAAAGCACATGTAAAAATGCCCCTGCTTAGCATCTGAGTTGACGTAAGCAATTCCAGAGGTTTGAGGAAGGGATTAAGGGTAGAAGAAGGTCCCAGTAAACCCAGGAACAGGTCAGAGGAAGGACAGAGAGTCCTGGGGGTAAGGCCAGAGCCCAGGAGCAGGGCAGAAAGGGGACTACAAATCCCAGGGCCTAGGGTGGGGCCGAGAAGGATGGGGCTAGAAAGCTCAGAGCTCACAGGGGCTGACTTGGGGCTAGAGAGCCCAGAGTCCATGGAGAGGCTGAGAGAGAGTGAAGTAGACCAGGGTCAAGTGCCCACTAGATCGAGTGAGACTGGAGCCAAGGGACCAGGAAACTGGTTGATTGATTGATCTGCAAGGCATGGGTTTGAGTATTTCACAGATTTCATAGATTTCATAGACATTAGGGCTGGAAGGGACCTCGGAAGATCATCGAGTCCTGCCCCCCACCCGAAGGGCAGGAAGTCACCTGGGGTCATAGGATCCCAGCAAGATAAGCATCCAATTTGCTGTTGAAAGTGTTCAATGTAGGTGCTTGAACCACCTCCAATGGCAGGCTGTTCTAGACCTTGGGGGCTCAGACAGTAAAGAAATTCTTCCCTATGTCCATCCGGAAACGGTCTTGCAGTAGTTTATGACCGTTCAACCTCATCATCCCTTGGGGCGCTCTGGTGAACAATCGTTCCCCCAGAAACTGGTGGTCACCCCTGATAAACTTATAGGTGGCCATCAGATCACCCCTGAGCCTGCGCTTTTCCAGGCTAAAGAGCCCCATGGCTCTCAGCCTGTCGTTGTAAGTTCTGTTTTCCTGGCCTCTGATCATGCGCGTGGCTCTCCTCTGGACTTTCTCAAGCTTCTCCACATCCTTTTTGAATTGTGGAGCCCAAAACTGGACGCAGTA
>NW_017729032.1:219248574-219262156 GCF_001723915.1 Gavialis gangeticus
TGAAAAAGGACTTTTTATTGTCCTTGATGCTCAAAGCTGGTTGGAGTTCAGTTGCAGCCTTGGCTGTCCTGGTTTGCTCTCTGCAGGACTGGACCAGTGCAGAATAATCCTCCTTGGAGGTGAATTCCATCCTTTGTAGGCCTTTCTTTTTAGCCTCAGGAGGTCTGCTAGGTCCCCGGGGAGCCAGGGGGGTTGCTGTGCCCTCTTGCTGCCTTTCCTCCATGATGGAATCGAATTAGCTTGTGCACTGAGGATCATTCCCTTGAGTAGCAACCACTCTTCTTGAACTCCCCTCTCCCTGGGGTCATGGTCCCTTAAGGCCTCACTGACAAGCCTCCTGAGCTTGTCGAAGTCAGCTTTCCTGAAGTCAAGGACGTCCGTGTTGCTGACTGACTTGCCAGCTTTACGGCAGATGGTGAAGGTGATCAGCCAGCTCATGGTCACTGTCACCCAGCTTCCCATCAATCACTAGGTCGCCGATTAGGTCATCCCCAGTACCCAGTACCAGGTAGAGCAGCGCTTTGCCTCTCGTTGGCCCATAGACTTCTTGAGTCAGGTAGAGGTCATCCACACAACAGAGAAAGCTTTGTGACCGCTCGGATTTTGCTGAGTGATCCTCCCACGAGATGTCCGGGTAATTGAAGTCACCCATGACAACCATGGTCCTGGAGCATACGGCCTCACCCAGTTCCCGGGCGAACTCATGGTCAAGCTCTTGACTTTGGGTGGGAGGTCTGTAGTAGACTCCCACCATTGTGTCCCCTGTGCCATGCTCCCCATGGATTTTAACCCAGAGGGTCTCCAGTCATCCACCCTGGTTGCCAATATCAACTTGCAGGGACGCGTAGCTTTCCTTAACATAGAGCGCTACACCCCCACCCCTTTTATCTGTATGATCCCTCCTGTACAGGGTATGGCCATCTATACCCCTGGTCCTTGGGAAGGATGGAGTGCACGCAATTGGCCCTTAAGGTGATAAACAGTGACACCAGAACTCATGAAGAGAGTTGATTTGGGAAGTCCCTCCCTTTTCTAAAAGTAGCAAGCAAGGAGAAGGGGAGATTGTCCAGAGACAGCATGAGACAGCAAAGTTCATCAGGGGTGAGGGGGCTCCAGGGTAATCATAGGCACCTCAGGAGCAGGACACAGTTACAAAGAAAGGCAGGAGCAGGACACAGTAGAAAGGCAACATTACCTATGTAAGCTCAATACAAGAATCACAGAATTACGTGTCTGCATATTTTAAACTGTACCATGCAGCATCTTTATGCCAGATGACAAAATGTGTATATGAACAGATGTAAACATGTAACTAAGAATAATGTTGAAGGAACAGATGTAACAAGAACTGCCCTAAATCATATGTAAATTGCGACCCCATGATAGTCAAAAGGAGAGCAGAGGTGTGCTCCACCTTATTGATGACAAGTGAGAAGATACTTTGTTGTTGCTTTACTGAGGTGGGGTTAGGTTTTGCATGTAAACGTAGTAGTAAATTAATTTTTATTTCTATATTCTCTGTGCTTGGCTGAGCTGAGTGCCTCTGGCTATGCAGAGAAACTATCATGTGAATATACAAGACAAAATACCTCTCATATGTATCTTACCTAATATGCTACCTTTTTAAATTCTGCATATACACCGGTTTAAAAGGTGATGACTATGATAAGACCAAGACATTATCAAAGAATTATAAAGGAGAGGACCTTCTTTGTCTTTCGTAGGCCACTTTCCACTGGCTGGAAGGGCCAGAGCTGCCTAAGAGGATATTAAAAGCCCAGGGAATGATTCCCCTAGTGGGAGCATTGCTGTCTAGGGACCCCCTGATTGTCTGTAGGAGTCAGAGAATGTCAGGGGGAACATGGAGGAGCCAAACCAGGGCCTCAAGCCCAAGAGCTTGCATTTCAGAGGACAGGCAACCTGCTACTGTTTCACAGCTATGAGTCTCTGTGGGCCCCTTCTGTCAGTGCCCCTTCTTTGGCTGGCGGCCTTTCAGAGGACATGGCCAGGCCTCAGCCACAAGGCATGGACTTGCCTGCAGGTTTACTCCCTTCTCCTCCCACAATACAGGCACTCCAGCCTTTGAAATGGGGGTCCAGATGGTGGGGGTTTTTGATCCGAGCCACCCTGGGGGCTTGGGACTGAAATCCAGGCTCTGCAACTTTGTGTCCCAATGATGTGGCAGTAGGTGGGTGGGTGCAGGATCTGGGCACCTGTCTGGTCAGGTGGGTGGGGGGAAACACCTCCCCAGCTTTGCTGGCTGTATAGCCAAGCCAAGCCAAGCCAAGCCAGTACCTCATTTAGCCCCGGCACTGGGAAAAAGAGTCTTGAATTCACAGCCCAGGCCCACAGCCAAGGACCTGAAGCAGCAGCCCTTTCCATGTCACTCCACAATGGGTATTGCCCATGGGGGCCAGGGGAAGAAGAAGAAAAAGGAAAAAAGAACCACCCCTATCCCTTCCCCCAAAAAAGACAAGCCACTGCTAGCCAATAGGAAGACAACCAAACCAGACCAGGGTCACAAACATAGGACCTCATGTTTAGGAAGCCAGCGAGCCTGCTGCTGCACCAAAGGCACAGGCCTCGGTGAGTCCATCCTGCCAGCACCCCTTCTTAGGCTGGGAGCCTTCCAGGGGACAAGGCCAGGCCCCAGCACTGCAGGGCCAGGCCAGACGTGAGCTCACTCTCCTCTCGTCCCGAGACCTTCACACCTCGTGGTGTGCCACATGTTACTGGGGATGATACTTAGGACATACTTGTATGGCTTGGCATATGCTATAAAATATTTTACAACCATAGGACATGGATGCATTTCTGTAACATTAAAAATATCCAGATTAGAACGATAAACATTTCATATATAAATGTTTCCTGGTCTTTTTGCCTCAGAAATAATTCATACCTCATATAAGTCCCCAGCAGGTGCACTTCGTATAGTGCAGCTAGTGGTGCACAGGAAGTACATACGTTGTGTACTCAAACCTGAAATGGACACAAGGACTTTCATGTAACATTGTGCACTTGAGGTTGCTAGCAGACGTCAAGGCAGTCATGTGATTTTGGGCGAGGCCCCATCCCCTAAATCACGTGACCTGACGTGCATGTCTGCTGTTTCTGGGAATGGAGCATAACATTCCTCAAACCCCCATTGCGAGACTTGGCTCCTGGTGCAGGGGATGCCTGCAGCTGGGAAGTGGGAAGCTCCCTGCTCCCTAGCTGCACCCCCTCCTCATGTAGGCTCCTGGAAATGCACAAAAAAGTGGTGTGCAGCTGGGGAAAGGTCTAGGGCGCCATGAACCCAATTTCAGGGAGCTTTTCCCTGATACCAGGCTTAGAGTGCCCCAGACCTTTAAAAAGTATGCATTTAGCTGGAAGTCCCGGGCTGCATGCCTGCCTGCTTTCTTGAGTCCTCTGGGCATTGTATACCTAACATCAGGGAGAGGCTCCCTGATGTCGGGTCACAGAGCCCCCCCCAGTGCAGCTGGGCAGGGGAGATCTTACTCATCCTCAGATACACTCACCTGTCTAAAGAGCCACCTGGCATGCTCAGCTGGGGATGTGGGAGCTCCCCTACCCATACTGCTTCTTTCAGGCACATCCTTAACCCGATGCATGCAGAGGGGGGGATGGGATAAGTTCCCCCATCTGCAGCTGTCCACCCATTTTTAAAGAGGTGCCTGGCATCCTCCAAAGATAGAGCATGGGGCAGCCAGATTCAGGACCTGGAACTTCCCTCAGTTAATTGCACCAGAAATATAACATGTGGCAGGGGTGTTACCTGGTGCTCAAGAGAATAAACCTTCTGTTTTACTAATAACCATAAGTTTTCAGACTCTTTATCTAAATAAGTCTCCTGCATTTTTGAAAACTGAGGCCTGCTCCAAAAAGAATGAAACTATGAACCAGGGAAATGGTGAAGTAGATTTTAATTCAGTATGCATTACAAGAGTTAAGAGTAAAAATGCTTTATATAAGATTTCATATCTATTTCCCTTTTCTAGCCATCTAGCTAGATGTTACAGTACTATTTCTTTTCTTGGAAAAAAAGCATTACAAAATGTGCGTAAAACCTTACTTAATAGTTTTTAGGAAATATTGATATCATTGCCCATAATTAACAACTGGCATCAATAATATTCAATCATATGCAGCTAAATTCAACAAATACAGATACAACTGGGGCACAGTATGAGAATGCGTAGATCATGGAGAATTATGTTTCATAATATTCTTGCATATATACTGAATATGGGGGAAAGCAGCTTCTGGAACAATACATTCTCTTCAAACTAGGAATGTTATAATCTAAAGCTTTCATCATGTAAGGACTCTTATATTATTCTTCAACTAGAATCTAAACTTTTATCTGGTTAGCAAATGTAGATTTTACCTAGATTGTCACATACCATGCTAGTAAATGATTTATCAAGTAAAGCATGGTAAAGCACAATGCCATAGTATCTGAAGTATTGTGCATACAGCACTTGATAAGTATAGTACAAACATACGTTAAAAGAAACTTGTTTACAGTATGTGGCCCACATGTGACTAAATTGGATCTATCAAGAATTGTTTGCTTTTGAGGCATTTCATTCAAAGGCAAGCCTACCTAGCATCACTATTTCAAGCAAGATATTAGATGCAGTGGAGTCTTCAGAATTGGACACAGATTTGTTACATGTGGAATTCAGCACATCTCGGTCTCAGTGTTCCCTTCTGAAAATGAAGGTAATACTTGCCCATTACATTGCAAGAGTGCTTTGATGACTAATTACTAAATATATGGTACTTTGAACAGGTAAAGTGTTAAGTGCTAAATTGTTAAAAATGTTGTATTGTTTGTGATTCAAAACCATAAAAGCAGTAAGGGACCTCTAGAGATCATCTACTCTAGCTGTAGATCCTCTGAGGTAGGATCACATATACAGAGACCATCCCTGAAAGGTGTTTGTCTAGCCTGGCAGCACGTACACGTGCAGAGTTACTGTGCAGTAACTTAGGTGCAGTACATGTGCACAGTTACTATGCAGGAACCAAAAATTACTCTGTAATACAGTCGCATGTCTACCCGTGTGCATCCGTACTGCACGGTAACTGTGGTGGCTTATGTTGGTTTGGGCATAAATTTGCTACTTGCATGATGCAGGTTGCAAATTTATGTCCGAGTAAGTACCTTACTGCACAGTAACGCTGTGTGTGTGGACTGACTTGGGACTAACTTTAGTCCCAAGTCAGTCCACACATACAGTGTTACTGTGCTGTAACACCTGCACATGTAGATGACAGCATAAACACCTCTACTGTGCAGTCATTTACTGTGTGGTAAATGCATGTGTAGACATGTCCTTTGTTATTAAAAACCCTCAATGAAGGGAGATTCCACAGCATTCCTGGGTCAAGTGCTTAACAATCCTTACAATCAGAAAATATTTCCTTATGCTTACCAAAATCATCTCCATTGCAAATTATACCCGTTTTTTCTTGTCTTAGTCTAAGTGGACTTGAAGTAGAATTTATTATTGCCCTATTTACATGTCTGAAGTATTATGCCCCCCTCCTCCACCAGCCCTCTATTTCAGAAGAAGCAAACCCAGTTCTTTCAACCTTTCCTCACGTTTTGTTCTCTAAACCGCTTGCAGTTCTTGTTGCTCTCCTTTTGAATCTTTTCAATTTGTCTACTTCTTAAAGTGTAGTACCCAGATTTGCCCTTTTTGCAACTTTATCACACATTTATAGCTTGTGATCCAGTGCAACTCCTGATTCCTTTTCTGAATTACTGCTAGAATTACCAATTCCCCATTTGCATTTGTTCATTTGATTTCTCATTTCTGAAGCAGAGTACTTTGTCCTTGTCCAAAAAACATAAAGTGACATTCAATAATCTCTTCAATTTATCAAAATCATCCTGAATTCTGATCGCACCTCCAAAATGTGTGTGGATTGCGAATTGTGGATTCTCGGATTGTAGTCCAGAAGAAACAGAGCTCATATTCTCTACTCCATTGTCCGAGTTATTAATGGAAATACTGGCTAGAATCAGACCCAGGACAGATCCTGCAAAACCCCAATAGCAGGTAACAGATACCAGTCAGAGATCAAATCACTGATTGTGATTTTTTATTCACTTCATTTATTATAATTTAATCTAGATTATATTTTCCTAATTTGCTCATAAGGATGCCATGTGGGACTGTGTAAATAGCATCACTAAAATCGTTATATACAAGTACATATACTGCTTCCATATTTTCCACTAGGTCATGCTAGAACAACACCTGAATTCTGTACCACAACAAGTCAGACTCTTTTTTCCTATGACCATTTATGGTCATTAATTTGCAAGATTCATGCAAGAGGGGGCATTAATTGGATTTCATTACTACCCCCAATTGTCGTACAATATCTGCTCACATATCTTTTAGCCATCTGTCTTGGCAATTTGGTTGCATAACTTGTTTTGTCATGTCAAACTTCAAGATGCATTTCCTGCTATGGAAAGAAAACTCAGGTATGCCTAAATCATGCTATGGCATTTTTCCCATGTTCTCTAGAGTGCTGGAACACTACTTTCTGTGCATAGATAGTGAGAGAATTTGCATAGGGCTACTTAATAGAGTGATCTTATTCACATTAACAGAGTATGTAAGGTTATTATGGACAGATATTACAGGAAAGGATGACTATCATGTAAAAAACCTCAATGTGAATGTGAAAAAAATCTGAATCTCTTTGGCCTGTATTCTGCTTGTATTTCCATGGGGAGGTACCCAAAGTAATCTGGCTGGAAGTCAGTTGCATTACACCAACTAATTTATCTAAATACACAGCTTTACTCTGAAAAGTGACTTCCTACTCCTCAGATTTGCTTTGAGGACACTCTCAGAGTCACATCTGCTGACTTAAGTGATCAGAATATTTTGTGATACTTTCTTTTACTCCTGTCAGCCCTTCAGAGCTAACCCAGTGATGAGAGAATGAGCTAGCCTCTACTTCTCATCAAGTACACCAACACAACATTAAGTAAGTATTCATTCTGCTCTCAGCTAACTCCACAACTCAATTAAGACTTTTTTTTGTCACATGTGCTATGTAATGGGTTTGACTGGATATAAGCCAGAGCAGAATCTGACTTGAGGAACATCCATTACTGGGAATGCTGAGTGCATCATTGGCAATTAGAAAGAAAACCAGTGTCTTCAAATTTATAACTTGAACAAATCAGATCTGGAGCTATGGAAAAAAATAATTGAACCACAATAGATGTGGAATCCTATAACCATAGAATCATGTGGAACCATGCAATTAGTCCAATAAAAGATACTACTCCCCGCAAAATCCTTGTCTCTTGAATATTTCCTGGACCATTATGGCTACAACATCATTCAAACCCTATGGGTGCCTGTAGACGTGCAGGCAGGATCTGAAACACTGTCATTAGAGAATTTTGGAACAGACTTGATTAATCAAGTTGATTAATCAAGTCTGCTGGCTGGAGTGTGATAATTAGTGCACTCCAGCCAGTATCCGCATCTCATGTATCAGCGTTCCCACGCTTCAAAATGGTTGTGGAAGCACTTTAACTAAAGCTCATCTGACAAGCTTTGGTTAAAGTGCCCCTGCTGCCATTTTGAATCCCAGAGATGCTGAGACACGGGACGCTGCAAGTGCTTTAATCAGAGCGGCTCTCGGAGCCACTTTAAGTAAAGCAACCACCCGCCCTTCCCCCCCACACTTCTGGAGCTCATGTAAAAATGTCCTATAATGTCACTTTACAGAATCTCTTTTCAGAACAGATTCACACTAAGTTAAGGGTGGGAGAAAACTGTCAGGGAAGAAATAAATAGGGATAAAAAGGTGGTAGGACAGTAATACAGTTTCAGACATACAAACTTAAATGTCAAATACATTTGGGGTTCTTAACTAGGGAGTCTTTATAAAAATTTGTTTTCTCAACTGCACTTGCAATATATCTATATTTATTAATGCTTTGGGACAGAAGAATTATTACTTATTGAAAGCAAATTAAATATTGGGTAATAGGCCCTATTTTCCTTAGCTGTAATGGAAGTGGAGCTCTTACATTATTAGTGTTTTCAATTGCAAGTACAGTGAATTCAATTGTCCCTCATGGATATCACAAAATTATACAGTAATTTTTCTTTCCTCTGGACAGTTCAGCATTGTGTCAGCATGGGTGCTGCAGGTGAAATCAAGCAGAAAGAGTCATTGTGGATGAATAAGCATGGAAACATATTAAGTGAAGTGGGTTTCAGGCAGAACATTTCACATTTATGGATATTTTTTCTTTCATGCAAAGAAATAGGAATTTTTTGAGGTCCAAGGGCCTAATCTGACTCCGGCTGAAGTCAGTGGGAGTTCTTGTATTCACCTCAAAGGGGGCTGGGTCAGATACTAAGTACAGATGAGGAGAGAAGTGCAAATGCAAAGCTAGATGAAGAAGCTTACAAAATACTCACCTGCAGTACTGGCAGGTCTGGATCAAGATGGTAATAACCAGTAACTGAATTATAAGTGCAGTACACATTCTCCTATTTGTCTTAATGGCCATCTGTATTGCTGTGGGCTCTGACCTTCATGTCCTGATATTAATGTACTGTACCTAAATAAATCAGGTTCATGTAAAACCAGATTCATGCTTGTCCAACCAGAAAGAAATTCACCTTTTATGTTCTTTCTATGTATTTTCTTTAAAAAAAGTTTGTACATAAAAATACAACAGTTACTAGTAGAAAATCAATGTTTAACCACAGTTACTGCACAGTGGAGATCCCACAATCATGACCCCAAATACTTTTCTTGCATTTATGGCACAGCATGCTCCTTTTTACCTTTAGGATAAAAAATTTATTGTTGTACCTTTTATCTTGCTTCACAGATTATCTTAAACCATCTTTCCTTTTGTATTCAGAGCAGTGTTGCAACTGTTTCTGTTCGGATTTTTTATTGTTCTGATGAAATTCACCAGAAATAGAAAAAAGTTAAGATGAAATTCTTTAAATCTGAGTTTACAGAATGAAAGTGTAACAGAATACTAAAATGAAGGGGAGAAAGGAGACCATGTAAAAAGTGCATGTGCTGGCTTCTACATATTTTGTCTCTATGACAGCATGTTTCTAAGTCCCTCTGGGATATACATTTCATTTTAAGTGGTATCATCCATTATACTTTCTTTGGGATTTTTTTGAAGGAAAACTGTTACATGATGGTGCTGCATTATTAACAGGCCATATGGGCATAAGGCTTTAGAGCAAGGAGCTTAACAAGAGCACAGGAAAACAATTTTGCAGATCTGTCTTTTCTCCTTCCAATGCATATTCCATATTTTCCTCTACCCACTGAACTTTTACTACCCATTTAAAATACGACAGTAAAAGGTATTAGCAGAACAGTCGATTATTTTTCATACAATATTCACTGTAGATAAGCTAAAAAATAACTCGATAGATAACCTTCTTACACAGGACCCTTAAAGCAACTGCTTTTGTAAGAGTTCTTTAGATGGAGAAGAAAGAAGCAGCAGTAGAAATAAAGCCCTCCTTTCCTGTACAGCTATATGCATATGCCCTGAAATTCACTGCAACAGTTCTCTTCATACATTACCAGCAGGCCAATAATACCAATGTTAGAAGCTGACATTCCTTTTTCTTATGAGTTCACCCTACTATGCCCAACATGCTTGGATGCAGACTTCCACATCAGCACAGCTGCAGTACCTTGACTTAAATAAAGACTCACATTTGGTCTCTTAAGGAAGAAAGTTAGTGAAACGAGAGTCAAGGGGGACTGGCGGAGGTCACATACTAGCAGCCTTGTTTTATATCTACCTTGAAAAATGCAGAGCCGCACAGGGTATAGTTGCACATTACCTTTCAAACATGTTAAAGGCCTTTCTGACAGGAGTGTCCACATATTAAGGCAGGAAAAAGCTGAGTTATGTACCTCTGAAACTGTCAGAGTTGCTGTTCTTCAGGAGAGGATTTTCTGCAGTTGGTGTTAGGCAGACCATGTTGCAGTAATGTCAGTCTGCTCCATGAGGTGAATACCAGTAGTTTGTGGTCCTTCAATATCCCAGGAGGCACTGCTCCTAGCCCCACCATGTGGATTAGCTGTTCTCCTAGACCCTTATGCCCTGTACTGAGCTGGGACAGCTAGGCAGCAGTGGGTCAGTGGGTAATGTGGGCAGAGGAGTGGGGGGGAGGGGGAAAAGGGAGGGAGGAGGAGAAGGGGAGAAGGTGGTGGGGAAAGGTGGGGGATTGGGAGAGTGGGCAGCTGTGGGGCCCAGCAAGAGACATGTGGGCTTGATGTGGATGCAGCTCAGGCTCAGTCTGGACATGCAGGGGGCCGCACAGTCCTGATCCTGGAGCATGGGGCCAAAAGGCCTATACTGCTGCTGGAGAGCAGTGAGCTGGCAGGCACAGAGCAGACTTAGCAAATCCTAGCCATTAGGGTTGTGCGAGGCTTTGGATCTGGAGAAGCTTTGGACGCTTTGGGGCCCAAAGCAGCACATCCAGGTCAAAGCACTGGCCTTGTCAGGCTTCCTGAAGTTGTTTGAAGCTGCGTCGGAGCCGCCTTGGAGATTGGGCATAGGGTATAATGGGGAAATGATACAATATCTATAACTTTGTTTTTTGTCTGATATGGATGAAATTTCCAGGGCTAATAGACTCTGCAGAGAGGATGACGCCTGCCAAGTTTCAAGAAGATTGGTGCAGGGGTTTGGGGGAAACAGCACCCCAAATTCTTGAAAGCAAAACTCATGTCACGTCTAGGTGTTACAACATAGCGGTGTGAAAACTCCAGGAGTAGTAGCTCTTACTGAGGCCACAAAGCCTGCCAAGTTTCAAAAAGATTGGTAAATGTGTTTGGGGGGAACTGCCCTGCAAGCTGCGGACAAGCAAAACTGGCGCCATGGGTGCTTGTGGGACTGTGTCTGTCTCGGGGCGGCGAGGGGACGCACTGCTGCAGACCTGGCTGCTAAGCTGCTGTGTTACCTGTTACCAATCAATCATGATTCATTCAGGGACCAGCTCAATACACAGGACCTAGCTACTACACAGCAACTTAATGAGCATCAATGAGCACCTACAAAACCAGGCTAAGGAGAGGAAAGACTCAGTACAGACAATCAACTGCCCCAGAACAGAGACAGTCCTGGCACGAGTTTTGCCTGTCAGCAGCTAGGGGTGCAGGGCCCCATAACCCCCTGCACCCATCTCCTCCACAGCTGGTAGGCGTCGTGGTCTCAGCAGGGGCCACCATCCCTGCAGCTGTCACCCCGCTGTGCCTTAACACACGCAGTATCACCCATGGCACCAGTTTTGCTTGTCCACAGCTTGAGGTGCAGTTCCCCACAAACCCCTGCACTTATCTCCTTGAAACTTGGCAGGCTTTGTGGCCTCAGTAAGAGCTACCACCCCTGCAGTTTTGACCCCACTGTGTTGTAACACACAGCTGTGACATGAGTTTGGCTTTCAAGAATTTGGGGTACAGTTCCCCAACACCCTGCACTAATCTTCTTGAAACTTGGCAGGTTTCATGCTCTCAGCAGAGGCTACAATTCCTGCAAGTTTCATGCAAACCAGACAAAAAACAACAAAGTTATAGATATTTAATTTATTCCCCCATTATACCCTATGGTTGGATCTCTGAGGTGGCTCTGAAGCTTCGGGGCTGCTTTGGCTGGATCGAGGCGGAAACATGGTCCAGAGCTCTGGATCAGATCGTGGCTATCCAAAGCTGCCGGATCTGAAGCTGGATTGGATCGCTGCTCACTCACACACACCTACTAGCCATGCCCCTGCTTGTCAGGCCTCTAATGGCAGGTCAGAGCTATGCATGTTAGAGAAGGCATCGACCCTTAACGTGTGATTGCTCACAGCTTTAACACCAAAGAGTGTTCCTTAAGAGTTAGCAGGTGCTAATTGTTATGTGTGACTACCCCCACAGATATCTGAGCCAGTTCAGATCCCAGAAGGCCTTAGTATGGTGGTCTGCTCTGGGTAATTGGCCAGGGTGGAGAGCTGCACTAATTTGGCTTCTCATACCTGAGCTAGCTCACTCACAGTCACTCTTGCGCATAGATGCACCATTGACCTCATATTATTTTCAAATTACATAGTCAAATTGTTTGAAATGTTTCCAGTTCTAAACAATTGTCTATTTAATCTCCAGTCTCATAATCACAATGTTACAGATCATAGGTCTGCCACTCATGGCATCTGGTTTTCTATTAAAATAGGATAAAAAGAGCAAAATTGCAAAAAGGCAGTCTGAGATGCTTAGATTTTTCTCTTCAAATCTATGAATGAAAACTAGTTACAAGATGGTAAAGTTTACTAAATTTGAAATCTTGAAAGGTATGGCAACCTGAAATAACCAGCCCAATTCACAAATTGTAGCTAATACCTTTTAAAAAAAATATAATTTTACAGTGAAACTTACTTTTTGTGTATCCAGCATACTTCCAGTTGTTTTACTAATTAAATAGAGCCCAATTTTTGAAATTCTGGTTTTGTTCATTTTAAATTCCAATTTCCAACCAAATAGAGACTGACAAAAATCATAAATAAAATATATTGGCTTCTAAAAAAGTAATGTCTGGTTCACCATTTTGTGACACAATAAACAAGTAAAACTTAAGAAAACAAGTGTAAGTTTACTTTTTGAACACATGTGCAAAGATATGGTGTATCCTCTGGGTAAACCAAAAGAAGCACCACATTTTGTGCAGAAGCTATATTTATCAACGTATATTAGTGGTATCAACCAATGAGAGAGGTAGTCAGACATATTAGTTTAAGTCAGGCAAAAGGCAGGTATAGGGTAATGATTCTCAACCAGCATGCCACAGCATCCAGAAGTACGTTGAGATCCTTTCAAGGGTGGTGTGGGGCATGGGTGACTGGTGCCTCTTGGGTCACCCTGACATCAGTCAGCAATGGGGGAGGGGGAGGATCCCTCGGCAGCCAATCCCACTGACCAGAGGTGGTGCGGGGGTGGGGGGAGTGTCCCCCAGCAGCTGGTTTCACTCACTGGAAGTGGTGCGGCTACTCCCCTGCCTGCTGGCTAAACAGGGAGTGTGGCCAGACAGGGGGTGCACCAGTGCTCTCAGGGGGTGCATGTGCACCCCCAACATGTCATCACTGGTGTGGGGTGCCAAACACTGTTAGCACTGTTAGGTACACAAAAATGATTCATAAGATAAACCCAGAAGGTGTTTATACACATGCTCTGGGAGTGTGTATGTGTATGGGGGGGCACTTTAATTATTCAAATATAGCGACAGCTCTCAGAGCTGCTCTAATTAAAGCACCCAGACCATCTCATGTATCAGCATCCCTGTATTTAAAAATAGTAGCACGGTCCCTTTAACTAAAGTTTGTTCAAGAAACTTTAATTAAAGTGGCCCCGCTGCCATTTTTAAGTGTGGGGAGGCTGATACATGAGACATTGGAGTCCGCTGGAGTGCATTAATTACCACGCTCTAGCAGCCTCAATTAATTGTGCCTGCTCCGACATGCTAGGATTACAGTGCATTGGAGCAGCCTCACTGCTCATGTAT
>NW_017729032.1:219267156-219270362 GCF_001723915.1 Gavialis gangeticus
TAAACCAGTGGAGTGATCAGAAATGCATTTAAACCTGTACCAGAACATAAGTTCAGTGCACATAAACCAGTTTCAAAATGGCTGAAACTGGTGTAAGATTAACCTGGTTGAATGTAGTATCAGACTTAACTGATTTGGGTCAAATCAGTTTATACAATGCCTGTCCCAGACCCCTTCCTGGTTTAAGATAAACCAGACAGCCCCAGCATCCTGGCATGCTCTATGGGCTGGGTGGGGCTCTTTGCTGCACAGCAGGGTGGGCCCCTCCCCTCTGTTCCCTTGCTAGAGCTCTGGCAGAGACTGCAGGCGTCTTCCTGGCTTCTCCCTGCTATGAAGGGATTATTCCTCCCCACCTCTCTGCCTTACATCACTCAACATTAGCTAGCAGACTACATGCTGGCAACAGTCCATGCTGTGGGAGACAACAAAGGCAGACAGGCTTTTTGGAGCTAGTCAACAGGTAGATGGTAATGACCTTCCTTGGAAAAGCTGTTTAAGAAGAGCTTGAACTAATGCAGAGAGGCTTTGTTTTCTTAATGGGTTAATAAGCAGAGTTAGGGGTTGTAAACATTCCCTGGTGGGCTGCTTAGGAGGAAGGGAACATCAGAGCATCCTGCCGGGTCCTGCCCCCTCAGCTTAGCTCTGTAGAAGGGAAGGGAGGGCTGCTCTAGCGCCCCTTGGCTTCTAGCCTGAGCCACTGCAGGCATGTGCCTCAATTTTTTCAGTCCAGAGGGGATGTCTGTGTGGTTACAAACTGGTTTAGCCTAGCCAGGCTAGACGAACTTGCAAAGATTGAATCAATTCAGGCTCAGGCTTTTTGAATGTCTGCCCTAGCCTAAGTGCCCAGAGATTTCAAATAGCAATCTTTGTTTGCAACAGAAAAACAGCTATATTATTTTTCTGCAGTTAAAAAAGAGTGAAAACTAAGAGTTGGCATTTTCTGAGGGGTGTCTTGCATCTGTCCAGGAATGCTTCAAGTTTAAAAAGGTTGAAAACCACTGGTATAGGGCATCTCCAAATCTGAAATCATTGTGTTTGAGAACAAAGCCATGGAAACAGAGGCAGTATCATTGTCAGGGATAATGTTTCTTATGGTTTGTAATCTGTCTTCATGGGAGATACTGGTGTTCAGAGATGAAACATCCGTGGTAGCTGATATGGTATTTTTGCTGGAAGCTTGTCAATATAGCCTGATTTCTAGAAGACAACTCATAGCATCTGGTGAAGTATTCTGTCACTCACCAAATCTTATGCCTCTGAAACAGTTAGTCTCTGGTGCCATCCTGCCCTACCTTCAAGCAATGAGAAGCAATCTTTCTTTAAGAAAAAGTACAAATATAAAACAAATTAAAATCAATATAAATCAAGATTTCCTGCCTCCTGATTTAAAAGCATGATAGGAAATGGTGATTTAAATGGTCCATCTGTCCAGAAAGGCTGATATTCCAAGATCTTCAGTGTACACCATTTTTTACTGAGGTAAAGTCCTAACTGACTAAATCCTTGCATTGTTTCCCTACTTGCTCCTTTCTGTCAGAACACTCACTGATATCAACAGGCATTTTCCTAGGTATGAACTAGGTAAAAACTGAGGACTTGGCTTTGATTTCACCACTGCCAAATCAGGACTAACTTTTCTTAAGTCACTAGGCTTATACTGGTACAAAATTGGTGCGAGGCCCATTGCTTTTATCTCCAGGTTCCCTGCTATGCTTTTGATATTCCCACAATTTTAACCATGCTTTTGTAGAAAAACAGCTCTTCTTGTTCAGTTTTCAGGTAGACAAAAAATGTACTGGCAATCAGAAAGCAATCCAAGCTATTTGATGAATAGGTCATTTTTTTGGCAATTACAAAACTCATTTGAAGAGCTGCACCACATAATACTGGGCTAGAAAGGGAGAAACTACTGTTTGATATCTAAAGTATTCCTTCAGATTCTCAGAACTCATTGGGAGGTACTTAGTTCCTAAGCAGTGGCTTCAAAATCATTCCTACTTACAAACGTTTCAACATATAGAGAAAGAAAGTGAATGTTAAGTACATAAAATGTTTACGTAGCAAATATAATACATTTTAGATGTACCACAAATTGTTATCAAATATTACATTTATTTTAGCACTGGAACTGGAGGGTGGTGTGGTGAAGTCCATGCTACTATCAACATTTCAATCTCCTCTATGACCCTGGTAAAGATCCTAGTACTAAAATATAATATTTTTCAGTCTCTTTCTATTCACTGATTAAAGTCATCTTGAAAGTGTGCTTCACCATCTTTTGTCCCCTCACCACCAGTTTTTTAAGTGTAAATGGAAGTAGGAGATAGAGGTCTGTTGGGGTATCTGTTGGGG
This sequence comes from Gavialis gangeticus, assembly GCF_001723915.1. Classification (NCBI taxonomy): domain Eukaryota; kingdom Metazoa; phylum Chordata; order Crocodylia; family Gavialidae; genus Gavialis; species Gavialis gangeticus. The sequence goes on from NW_017729032.1 coordinate 219,269,509, forward strand.
TTCCCAATGGGGATATGAGGGTAAAAGGAAGGGAACATTTTGGAGTTGCATAGAAGAAAAGGTCCTGCTTCAAGCCATTAGGAGTAAGGGGAAAAAGAGGAGACATCTGAGGATTTGAGTGAGAGAGACACACAGGCATTGGGCTAGGGATGGAATATAGGGCATAAAGTGATGATGGAGAATGTGATGTCCTGGACACGTGCAGACAGTTTTTCAGATGGACTAAAATGAAGTGCATCTCCACTATCAGATAAAATTACACTCTCTCCCTAAAGTTTTATATAGGAATTCTGGCACACAACTGCAACAGAACTGAATATGAATACCTCAAGTTCCTATGAAATGGATCCTGTGTGAGGTATAGTTGCTACATACATTTGAAAAAACAAAGAATAATCTAAAGTTACTAAGTATTGAAATATTTTGGGGGAAGTTCTGTAACACATTCAAATAAAGTTATTTTTCTTCTAGTGACAGTGCTCCTAATGTGTGTGGTGAATTTAGCTATGCTACCGTGGCTGATCTTATACCAAGCATGAAACAATATACAAATTGACCCTTAAAACAGAAGTACCTTTTCAATTTAGAAATGGCTTCTGCTTCATCCCACTCTTTCATTATCCATTTTAACACACACAATCTGGCCTGAGACATTTTCATATTACAGGAACTTGCTCACTGAGGATCCTCTTTCTCTTGGTATACCTCTTCCTTCACTTGTCATAACTTGCCCACACATCTCCACTTAGCATCAGTAGTAGTAGCTACTTCCTCTGTTCACTTCCAGTAACACTTACTCCTTCTCAGCTGATACCACTGAGGTCAATGGACACATCAATTTTATGGCAGGGTAA
>NW_017729032.1:219275362-219285080 GCF_001723915.1 Gavialis gangeticus
TGATACCACTGAGGTCAATGGACACATCAATTTTATGGCAGGGGAATTAACATATTTAGCAGCCTTGTGTCTGTGCACACTAGGGAAACATATTTCAAAATTCAGTTGGCTAATGTTTTCAAATACCATTTAGCACATACGTTGACACACCGTTTAACAATACATTGGCTTGTTTCATTTCTTAATGATATTACAAAATCTACTTCATAAGACTATTGTTAAGATGAATGTTCACCTCTGGTATTTCAAGATCCTCACTTCCTTCACCTTGCTTTGAACATGCCATGTAGCTGCTAATTATAAACAAATTGGACTTTGCCCAAAACCTCAAAACCAAATTAGGCAACTAGAGTATATGAATAAGTTGCCTCCTCCTCCTCTTCTCCGTGAGGCTCTATATTCTGTATTATTCTATGCTGTTTCCTCCTCTCCTAGGACTCACCTCCTTCTTCCCTTGGTGCTGCCTCTGTTATTCCAAGATCCTCACTTCCTTCCCTTGCTTCCCTTGGAAGTTTATGTATTTCTATCCTCTCTCTAACAGGGTGGCTGACCTCATTTTCTTCATTCATTAATTCTTTTGTGGATGCCTCTCCCCACTTGCCCTGGTGGCAGAGGTGACTTTAATGGCAAGCATTCACATGGAGGGCTTGTAAGACTGCCTTCCTGATATTCTCTATATGTCAGGCGAACATTTCTTTCAAGATACTAGAATGAATAAATTTTTGATTTAGAAGCACCAATGCAATCCAGAGAAGTGATTCTCAACTAGTGTGACAGAGCATCCTTGAGCTCCTTTCAAGGGTGCCACAGGGTGCCACATAGTGTTATCATTGTTAGATGTGCAATCATAATTTACAAGATAAACCCAGAGATTTCAAATAGGATTTCACAGTGTAAAAACATTCTGACCTGTTGTGAGCTTTCTGAGATCTTGGCAACAGAAGAATTGTTCTGTTCTTTTTTTCTGTAATGAAAAGATGAGCAGAAACTAATAGGGGTGCCTTGAGTGTAAGGAGGGGTGCCTCAAGTCTGAAAAGATTGAGAATCACTGATCTAGAGAAATGTACAAAGACTGATTTCAATTCTTTATTCCCAGTGGTTTTGTTGTTGCAGTTTATGTTGTACGGGTTCATTTTCCTTTCATTTAACAGTGTTAACTGGCCATGACTCTAGCTACTTTATGTGGATAAAATCTCTTTCTCTATATCAAACTCCTTAGCTTCCCTTTGACAACAAGGTCACATTAGTTTCCATAGCCAGACCTCCTAAGTGGCTGCTATGATTTTGTTTGGTATGAAAGAATTCCTCATTTTCAGTTTGCTAATCATCATATCACAGGCAAGGTCAGCTCCCAGACTACTGCACCAGGCAGCACAGTTTGAGAAGGATGTGAGCAGCTAACAGTGAGAAAAGAACAGGTTTGGGACTATTTAGAAAAGCTGGACATATACAAGTCCATGTGGCCAGACAGGATGCACCTGAGGGTGCTGAGGGGGTTGGCTGATGAGATTGCAGAGCCACAGGCCATCATCTGTGAAAACTCATGGTCATCGGGAGAGGTCCTGCATGATTGGAAAAGGGCAAACATAATGCCCATATTTAAGAAAGGGAAAAAGGAGGATCTAGGAAACTACAGAGCAGTCAGCCTCATCTCAGTCCCTGGAAAAATCATGGAGCAGATCCTCAAGGAATCCATTTCTAAGCACTTAGAGGAGAAGAAGGTGATTAGGAACAGCCAGCATGGATTCACCAAGGACAAGTCATGCCTGACCAACCTGATTGCTTTCTATGATGAGGTGACTGGCTCTGTGGGTGTAGGAAAAGCAGTGGATGTGATATTCCTTGATTTTAGCAATGGTTTTGATATGGTCTCCCACAACATGCTGTCAGGCAAGCTAGGGAAGTATAGCCTGGCTGAATGGACTGGAAGGTGGATGGAAAACTGGCTGGAGCATTGGGCTCAGAGGGTAGTAATCAATGGCTCAATGTCTAGTTGCCATTTTTAAAGTTTGTTCACAATCCTTTCATATATTCTTGCAACCCACTTTTGGGTCATGACCCACGGGTTGAGAAATGCTGGACTAGATGACCTCCTGAGGTCCCTTCCAACTCTAATTTTCTATGATTTTATATGCAAGCAGGATCATTCCATAAATTGGCATACCTATTACCCTTTCTCATGAAAAGAATGAGATTTCTGTCCATTTCCAGACATCAATCTTCTATCCTTCTTTCCTCCTATTCCACACTGCCGAATTGTATAATCGCACATTATCCTTTCTGTGCTGAACTGTGATTTTGAGACAAACACAATTCTGTAATTCTGCCTGCCTACCCTATGATGTCTGCTCTACCACAAGAAAAAAAACAAGTTCTAAATGTGTTCTACTTCCTCCAGGAGTCATGGGGTTTTCATTTCACATTGTCTCTCTATTGTCACTTTGCAGTGAATACATGTTAAGGAACATCTTGTTTAGAGAACTGCATCTAATTTTAGAGACGGGAACATAATATCTGTTGTACCTTTTATTTCACATTTCTGAGATATGTTAACAACAGGCAACAAAATTATTTGCTCTGCTGCCTTAATAATTGGGACCACAGCAGGGTTCAACAGTTTCTTTGACTTGCTTTCTTTTACTTGATGTGTGGTGTTAATTCAGAGAGCATGTATTCTGTGCATTGCTTGCTGGCTGCCTACAAGTCACCCTGAAAACAGTTGTTAGACTGCTGACTTCTTTTTAACCTTCCATTGTCCACACATTGTGCACACTTGTTCCACTTTGCCATTTTTACTGTGGTGCTGAGCTCTGCTGATGATCTTAGTGATTGATTGTGCTAGTCAAGCCTAGTTTGTAACACTGGGCATTCTCTAGCTAGCACCCCCGCCAGAAGGATGCATGTTCCTTTCCATACCTTCTGCCTATGAAACTTCAGAGAACCTGCTACTATGCTGCTGTTAGACATGATTTACTTTTTTCATCCTCTATATCCGGCCAGCTCTGCAAGCTGATGGTTGAGGAGGTGCACTGTGCCAGCCTTGTCTCTGAGTTCCTCCAAGAAAGTACAGGGGACACAGCCCCAGTGCTCATTTCCACATGGGCTGGGATTCTGTTTGACCTTTCCATAGGCCATTTAGGGATGGGAAGGCTCCTTACTCCTTCTCACCCTACTCTGCACCCAGATAAGAACTAAGCCATATGGAATCAGCCCTGGGCAGACTTTAGCTCTGCTCCGCAGAGGAAGGAAGAGACTATTCTCCCTCCCTTCTACCCTGTGGGAGCTGTCACCTGTATAAAACATGTGTAAACTGATGAGAAATCAAAATGGCACAAATGTGTACCCTCACAGCACAAATGTCAATGATTTTATAGGAGCTGCAAGGCATTGGAATAAAACAGGTCCAGAAGCAAACCATGACTTGTTACAAGCATTAGTTTAGAGAAGGGAGGGGTTCAGACCACTGGCAGAATTATTCACAGCCAGAAGTCTGGATTTCATGGCTACAGTGACTTTACATTGGTGTAACCTGAATTGTGTTGGTGAAATCCATCTGGCACATAAACAGGTGTCATTAATGCGGTGGAAGATCAAACTTCTAGTTTCCATTGCTCCTGCTACTCAGCTCTGGGATCCTTGTAGCGCAGATGTTGTCTCTCCTAGAACTATGTAATAATTTGTGATATGCATCAACAGGGATGAAGTTGAGATCACAGAGACTAATTTTTGCTTTGATATAAATAAATTGGTTTTGCCTCACTGACTGAATGCAGGATTGAAATTCAGGGATTCCTAACTTTTAATCTTGCCTCTATCATTGCCTCATTCTGAAGTATTGGAAAAACACCTGCTCTCAGTAAGTGCTATTTCAAAGAAAATACGGAGCCCTCTGGAAAGTCATTTCATTATGGACCATGTCTACAAGCTGATGATCCAGGCTGTGACCATCTCCTTTCAGTTATTGTAATGCATGTACTGAACAAAGCATGGAGCTTCTGTTCCACAACAGCTGAGAAAAAGAACAGCTTGTAGGTGCAGAGTTGCTGCACATGTTATGGAAAGGGATAATCAGTTTCTTGTTAAATTGGAGGAGAGGAAAACATACAGTCCAATCCAGCCATGATGAGCAGACATCTTGACTCCACAGAAGATTGAAACGAGTAAGTGAAGTACATAAAGACATGAATGGCACGTGCCCCTGGAGGCTGGGGGGCACAGTCACCGCCCGCAGATAGTGGCAGCAGGGCCGTGGCAGTAGTGAGCAGGGAGCTCCTGCAGGCAGCCGCAGTGGTGTTGGCAGTGTGGGGGTGCAAGCGCCGACTGGTGGTTGGTGACTACCTGCAGATGCTGGTGGTCAGGGACTGCCCACAGATGCTGCCGGTGGTATCGGTGGCAAGGGGAAGAGGGGGTGGCAAGTGGCAACCACCTGCAGGTGCCGCTGGCAGCATCAGCAGCACTTTTGCATGGGATGCACCACCAAGCTCAGGGGGTGCACGTGCATCCCCTACGTGTCACCAATGCATAAAGGAGCTAAACCAAGGGAACCCAAAAGAAAATGAACAAGAGATAATGTCCGCTCTAAGCCTCTCTCAGACAGCGAGCCAGTTTCCAACTGCTCAAGAAGCCTTTACTTCAGCCAACAAATGCCATCAGCTGAGTCCATTCTGTCACCCAATACCACAAAGGCAGCTGCTACCTACTGCAGTCTCTCCCTCTTGATATTCAGCTCCTTTATACAGAAGTGAGGCAGGTAGCCTCCTTGGGCCCACCTGCACTTATGGTTTATAGCAGTGCCATCACTGGAGCCTTCTTGACCATGGATCCTTTGCAGCTGCAGATTTTGCAGCGTTGTCTGAACCAGCCCCGACTTTGGTGTAAACATGAGGTCACTCTATAGATGTCAATAGCATGATTTATAGGGGTAAACTGACTACATATGTGTCAGCATTTGTAGGACTGAGGCCTGAGGGCTTTGATTCTACAACATGCTTGATATGGGTGGATAAAAGCTGCGCTGAAGTTAATGGGCCTCTAAAAATTCAATGTTTGTCTTTTTGTGTTTGTCAAAAAGAATATGGGGCTAAACTTTTCCAGTAAATAGTTCACCTCTCTCTTCACTCACAATGTATTTTACATCACAGTCAAAAGTTTTTCTTTTCATTTCAGTGATGTAAAATATGTGTAGAGAAGCAAACTGAAGTTCACACCACATAGGAATATATTGATAATAATACAAATATACCATACTACACTTCTACAGACATTTTCAAGAACTGTGAAATGATTTACGCATGTTTTTGCCAGTATTTTATTCTGATTTCTCTTGTTATAAATGCAGGGTAATGACCCAGAACCACTTGGAACACCAGGTGGGAGCTGAATTCAAATGTAGACTGCCCAATCATTGTTTCAACCTCTAGAAAATATTCTTTCTTAAGTGACAACCTTACTTTCTTCTGCATTGTATAAAAGACTTCACCTGGGACATCACCTGGGACATCAGAGAGGAGAATGTTGCAGAATTGCTTTAAAGGATAAATTAAAATGAATACAAAATTATTGAAAGAGGTTTTAAGACATCTCAGAACTTCCTGTACTGGAAAGCTGGGTGCACATCAAAAGGCCATTTTGTTCAAGAGTCCAGGACACAAGAAAAGCCAACAGTGAGCTGGGAATGTTGAGGTGCTCCAGGACAAGTGAATGCCTCTCTTGTTTCATTATGGATCTGGGGTTCTAAAGACACTAGACTTCAGCTAATATAAAAGGGTTTCATTTATCCAATGTAGATGAGCAATGCCAAGGTTCAGAGATAACTGGACTTTGACTAGTTTCCCAGTTCAGGTAACTGAACAAAAGTTGAATGGGTTTTGGCATCAGCAAAAGTAGTCTATTTTCAGAAAAGGGAAGAGCACTGGATGAGGAATCTGGAAACAGAAAGAACAGCAGGGTATGACTGTCTCACCTTGATGACATGGGAATAGGAGCAGTGGTTTGACCTAGCTGCAGAAATGAGATGTGTGGGGCCATTAAATCTCAGGGAAAGGAAAAGAGAGTGTGCCCATTCTTATATGAGAGAATTATTTCAGCATCTCTTTTAGGGATGACTACAGACTAGCAAATCCGTGTGATTAACTCATGCTGTCATTCCTGTAATGATCTGGAATGCTAGAACTTGTTATCTTTAATCTGAGTGATCAACATTACATTTTTGCTTTGGACCACTATGTAACACTATAATTTAATAATGCAGGGGTGTTTTAGTGAGAATAACCACACTATTAAATCTAAAAGAAACTTAGTGAGTTGTGGCAGGCATTGATTATAAAATACCAGTGGCTATATCAAAATAGATTTTATATGCACCTTCATCATTGCTAAGACTTTTAATTTAAAATCAGGGCCAATTTATTCTTAGACACAGAGGGAAGGAGGGGAAGAAAAGGGGGATCTCTTCTGAATTCCTTACATATTGCAGACTTTTCAAACTGAAGCCCAAAAGCTACCAGTAATTAATAGAATGTCTCATCCTGAATGTGCTCACTGTGTCAGTCTACATCTGAGTTCTGTATAAGTTTAGGTTTTTAACTCATTTTAAAGTAGGCTCAGTCTTTCAGTGGTTCAGAAGCAGCCTGGAGTAGGAATGATAGTTTCAATCTAGCTTAAAATATTTGATCATATTATCCCCAGAATCCATCTGCTCACAATTTCTCTTCAATACAATCAAATGTCTCTTTCTCATCTTTGAACCTGGGTTGTAACCAAGGCAGTGCAAACTCAACAGGGCTCAGTTCGTGGATCAGTTGGTTAAATTAAACCCTGCAGGTTGCATTGGTTGGAAGCAAACTATCCAATGCCTGTTTGTTTGGAGGGTCAGCAAAATATAACCTCAGAGAGGAACCCCCAGCGATACCCATTCCCAGCTATACTGGTCCCAGCATCCTCTCTTCCTAGCATCTTCAGAGGATTGCTGGGAATTGCAAAATTAGGGAGGATAGCTAAAAAGAGGCTTACTAGTTTCTTAATTGTGAAAGAACGAGGCCCTGTTTGCCAAATTCCTCCAAACACAAGTCTGAAGTTTATAAATATGTTGAGCTTTGAGCCAGCAGCTCAATTAAATGGATTCAGGATTTAGTGCAAATATTTTGCACAGCTCCAGTAGCTATTGAATGGTGAACAAAAGGCATGACTGAGGTCTGATTACACCTTTAATTTATCTAGCATAGAAACCTAGACACAGCAGCACAGACTTCAGCATAGGCTTACAATCAAAGTACATACCCAGGATCCCCGGCAGATTTATACAGCCCAGGGAGAAGTCTGTGCCACCATGTCTTTATTACTATTGTTATCCTTTTCAGCCCACTTAAAGCTAGTATGGGCATACAATCATCCCTTCATTTGTTCTAGAGGCATGACTTGAGACCATTTTTTTGCAAGGCACATTCATAGGAAGCATGTTTTTTTTTTTTTCTGAGTGTACCAATGTGACTTACAGACATATTTATTCAGGATTTTTTTTGTGGTACTAAAACCCCCTTCTCTTGTGACCCAGGTGAACAGAAGTGAGATCATGGAAATATTGAAGAGATTCTTGAGAAACCAAAAGAAAGCAAGCAGCAAAAGGAACAGAGATTCTGTATTTGCTCTGACAGATGCAATAGAGAATTGCTTTCAGCTACTAAAGTGGTAAGGCTGAGGAAGAATTTGTCAGTTTAATTAAGGAACAGCACAAGTGGTAATAACGAATACCAAACAGTGATTCTCTGAGTAGGCATTTATGATTGAATTCAACCAAATTCAGTTCCATTCAAGATAATGAAAATTAATATCCATAAATAAGAATTTGCAAAATGTTGTGTTTGAGGTTTGTAATGATAACATTCTTCTTACAGCTGCTTTTGTGAATGGGGAATAATTTAGTCATCCTAGAGCAGATTTTGAATGTTAAGTACTGGTATAATTATATAGGAACGTTCCTTCCAAAGGACTTGAGAGTTCTTTATGGCATGTTCTTGCCTATTACAGAGATAGGGGACTGAATTTTGATCTATCATACCAGTGTAAATTGGTGCAATACCAATTTAGCTGCCTTCAGCATGTCTATGCCCTGCTGAAAATACCATAACACAAGAAAAAAGCATATTTTCTAGCTCAAAGCCAGCATTTAGCAATAGCTCATGCATACTTATATATTCAATGAAACTTTTAGTATTTGCTCCTTCTAACTACAGAGTTCTACTATGAGGAAGCTCATACATGTGAAAATCCAGATTTAATGAAAAACAAGCTCAGAAAGAGGTTAGGATCCAACACAACAGCAGTCAGTAAATGGGTATGGGCTAATATCATCTAAGGATAGAATATTGAGGCAAGGATTATTTTGGGGAGTGAGATGGGATTAGAACTAACAAAACATGTCTATGTCCACACTCATTACTTTGCTCTATGCCGCCTTACATCTGCCTGCTGCTTCCTTTAATTTGTAAATTCTTCAAAGCAGGGACAGTCTCTTCTGCTATTTTCATCTACACAGCGCTGCCATAATCACAACTCCCATATAGCATGCTTGGGGGTTTGGAATTCTGGTTGAGTTTTGGGGAGCACTCCCATAATAAGAATAATCACAATTGTATGCTGTCGTATTGTAGTATTCAAATTCCTGGATTAGCATTAGTATTCATAAAAAAACCCCTAAACATGGTAATTTAGGACATAACCTGGAGTCCAAAAATTAATGGGAATTTTGCTATTGATTTCAATGGAAGTGGTTGGACCTTCAATTTCTTTTTCTATGGTAATATGCATTGATAGCTCTTTGCTTTGTCCTTGATTTCTCTGTCATTCATCTCATTCTCATTCATCTTGGCTACCAACAGAAGTTTTGCATAAACTAGTATAAGCAGTCAGAAACTGGTTCAAATCTGTAACACAACAGAAGTTCAGTGCACATAAATTGCTTTCAAAATGGCTGAAACTGGCTTTGATAAACCTGTATGGATGTAATATCAGACTGAACTGATTTAGGTTAAATCAGTTTATTGAACTTTTTCCCCTCCCCTCTAGATTCAAGTTAACTCACAGTCCTTGAGCATCCCAGGATGCTTTGCACCTTCCATGAACCTCCCCACCTCCCCTCACAGGGTGGTTGGGATAGCCTTGGCGTAAGCTGCCTGCTCCAGCTGAGCAAGGAGGCATGCTCTAGCACCACCCCCCCCGCCCAGCTTCTGGCTTGGGTCACTGTATGAATGTGGCTTGAATTTCCAGAATCAAAATCAAATTTCTGTTCACTTGTTTATCAGTTCAATTTACACAGCTTAGACTAACCTGTGAAGATTGAATCAATTCAGCCTTGGGATTTTTGATTGCGTGTATTTAGCACTTATGTTTGTTTTAATCCATGGCAGGAAGGCAAGATTCTGTGTGTGTGTAAGACACTATACAGGAGGTCTACTGGAAAGCAGAGGAAGCAGAGGAAGTGATTGTAAAACAAAACTGGTTTTATTTTTTCTGAGTAAAGTTCTTTGTCCAGTCTTAGAAGCAAGTGAGCCTGTGATTCTTTACTATCACAACAGTAAATTGCTACAATACTTGCTACAATACTTGGTATGTGAGCTTTGGGAACATATGAGTTCTTTTTGCTTAACAGTAATTGCCACAGCTACATCAAGCAGTTTTGAATCTGTTGCATAAATTGCTGATTTTTCCCCTGGAGGCTAGT
>NW_017729032.1:219285091-219288806 GCF_001723915.1 Gavialis gangeticus
ACAAAGAAGCATAGAGAAAAGTATCTATTTTCGCTACAAATCTCATCACCAACAAGCACTTTGACTGGCAGTATAAAACATCTGCACATATTGCAGCTTGTAAATATGAAGGATGAACAGTGCTAATAACATCAGCTGAAATATCTTTGAGTTTTAAAACTGTAAGAAACAGTGCACACAGATAATGTTGTGAATAGGCTGAGCATGGGAATAGATCCCAGTGGGCGCATCTACATGTGCTATTAGCACGCAGCAATAAACTCTAGTGCATATTGCACCACAGCTTATTGCTCCCAGGCATGCCATTTGAACATGTGCCTGGTACCACAGCACACTGTGCCAGGTTGGAGTAGCTGTGGCTAGCAGGGAGCTCAGCATGCTGTGGAGGGGCTGGCTGGGGCATGAGGGTGCTCCAGTGCAGGGCTAGCCAACAGGCAGACCCCGCATTGAAGCACCTTCCTGCCAGCTGTGTCAGCATCCACATGTGCAGTGCTGTGGAGTACAAGTACTACTCTGCTGTGGAGTTAATTAGTTTCCTGTGACCTAGTAGGGCCACATGTGTGGATGCAAGATGTATACTGCAGAACGAATTAGTCAACTATGCAATAAATGTCTTGTGTAGATGTGCCCAGTGGCACCTAAATTCTAACCCTTGTTCTTCTGATGACTTTCTGGATGGCTGTGGTAAATGACTGTGAACCTAATTCAGCAAAGCTGGTAACTAGCATGGCACATGGGCTTTATTGAATCAAGGGCTTAACTGGCAGAGTTGACCACCCACTCTCAGGCCTGCCCAGATTTCCTCCTATCACAGTCACAGCTCCTCCAAACCTAATCCCCCACTATTCAATAGAGCTGCCGCTAATGTAGTGAATACAACCAGAGTGCTTGCAGATATGGAGGCAAGACCTGGTGTGTGTTCCTTAACTTTTCATGCTCTGGCTTTCAGGAATTTGAGTTTTGCTAAACTGGATGTTCTGGAAGGGTCTGAGATTCCACTGAGTAACCTTTTCTCCACATCACCCGTTTTTTTTGTCACCAAGTGGACAAAGGGCACTGTTCTTGCTAAGTTTCATTAGATAAGCATCATAAAGGTTCATTAATAATTGTAAAGTAATTAGAAAATGATAATAGCTATTGACAAGTCCTAAGTATTTTCCTTGCTAATTGATGGGTGTCTAACATTACAGCTGGAAATTGCAAGATGCTCAGATGCTAATGAGGTGATGGTCATACTGAAGGATGTAGACATGGCTGCAATAACTTAAAAAAATACTGCTGACTCACATTCTTTAGTGATCCTCTGTGTCTATAAGCGTATATTGTCCTGTTCTGTAGGTATGTCTCAGGATGGCTAGCACATTGCTGAACTTATTCTTATGTTGCTGCTTAGGCCCCAGTATTCCCAAGGATGGGAAAGTTGGGGCCTAAGGCTGGACTTAAGAACTTGGCAATGAGACAAATCATATTAATGACATCTTTCAGTGTCCTGTGTGCATGAGTTCTTCCCTTTTTGTTAGTCAGGGTCTGCACAACCCTAAGATCTGTCTCTCAATAACAATCTACATGGAGCTCAACTGGAAACAGGGATAAAGAATCTCTCCTATATCCCATCAGTATGGGGCAGGCAGGAGGAAGGTTTTTTGTTTGTTTTTTGTTTTCATCCCTGACTAAGGACAGGAGGTAATTCATACATGACTGCCAGGGGCTAAATTCCCTGACCCTCAGCTCATGGTCATATTTTCCCTTGATTAAAATAAACGGACTACAATCAGTTCCCCTCAGAGCAAGCTCTGGGGCTACTACAATTCTGGGGACGAAGCATATTTTTGTGGGCTGTCCTCCAGCAGCAGCTATGAAAGACAAAGGGACAGCTGTGTATGCACAACTTTCAAGCAGCTCCTCACTCTCAAGCAGCTCCACAGTGCCCAAGCAAAGTACACTAGAGCAAAGAGCAAACCTTGCCACTAACGTAAGTTCCAAGGACTTGGCTGACTTGGAAAGGCACATGCATGCTAGTATCTTCAGGAAACCACTGTGTTTAAATGGGAATGTTTCCTCCTCTTATACTTTGTCAGTAGTAGGATTTCTCTTGCAATTTCTAATGAAATATTTGGATTTTTAATATATATTTTTTCATTTAGAACAGGCGTGTACAACCCCAGGCCTGTGAGCCACATCTAGCTGCTGATGTTGTGTCATCTGGTTCACAGGGCTCCACATGGGTCTGAAAATATGGCAGTGGGGAAATGATAGCATCACTTTCCTGCTGCCAAATATCTGGATCTGTGGGAGAGCCACAAGCTGGATAGTTTGGCACTGAGTGCTGGATCTAACATGCAGAGCTGATCTTGGCATACAGAACCCCAGGGCATGATTTCAGCATGTGCCCAAACCTGGTGTGTGGGGCCTAATTCCACTGCATGGGGCCCCGGTGCCTGATCCTAGGATGTGAGAACACAGGGCCCCAGGGCCTGATCCCAGTGCATGGGAGCGGTGTGGGACCCATGGGCCTGACATCAGCATGTAGGGCCCCAGGACCCAATCCTGGCATGTGGGGGCCAATTGAGGCCATGCAATGCCTGATTTGGGCATGCAGGGCTGAATGGAGGCAGCACGGGCCCTCTCCTAGTGCATGGGGCCCCATCCAACTCACAGACCAGTCCTGAATCACTCACCTGGCCTGTAGGACCAAAAGGCTGAACACTTCTGGTTTAGAACATTCATCAATAAATGAAAACATTTGAAAATTTTCTGTGAACCATTCTTGTCTAAACCCTACACTGACAGCAAAAACTGACCAGTTCTACTTATACTAGTCTGCAAATATACCTGCAGGGTCCACTGTAACCTCCCAAGAGAATATGTTATTAAATGAGACAGAGAATTGCTGAGAAAAATGAAAACTTCCCCCAACCAGAGTATATTTAACTTAGTTTATTGGATCAAGTATTATAGCAATGATAACATTTCAGGATAATTGCTTTATTTCTGGAAGCTCTTTCCCCCCGCCCTATCATTGTTTCTATAATGTACAACTGAAAGGATGCTAAGCAACATCCACTTGGGTGAGTGTTTTCACTATTGCATTCCATGTGAATTCAAATGTAAAATCTTTGTCATAAGCTTTCAATATGAATTCAGAACAAGGTCACTGAGATGATATAACTGGGACCTAACAAAACAATATCAACATTATTAGTAAATGCAGGTGCTTTTACATGGAGAAAGTGCATTCAGTAGATATTCAACTACAACTATTTAAAAAAGGCAACACCCTTTTTTACATTATACATATAATACAAGTCTGACTTCAACCTAAAGAAAACAATGTAAAGATTTTAAATCCTGGCATATGTACTTTTCTTGGGCATGGTGAGCCCTTCCTTTTCTGCACCTACAGAGGCAGCAGATCTAGTGTACTGGGAGTTGTGAGAGGCAAAATAACAGCCACTGATTGCTATTACCTACTGCAGCCCTTGCACTGAAGCTCAGCCTGGTCATGACATTTATATTTGGGACAGGAAATATAGGGAGCAACTACATGATGACGAATACCTGATTAATAGTTTTGTTCTGCATGTACAGCAGGATTTGCACAGAGAAAAACTGGAAGTCTATGGAGGCATGGATCCTAGAGTTTTGCTCTGTATGGAGCAGGGGCTGTCAAAAGGCTTTGAGGGTCTTGCTTTGCACACATAAACAGCCAAACTCA
>NW_017729032.1:219293806-219298977 GCF_001723915.1 Gavialis gangeticus
TTTGTTCTGCATGTACAGCAGGATTTGCACAGAGAAAAACTGGAAGTCTATGGAGGCATGGATCCTAGAGTTTTGCTCTGTATGGAGCAGGGGCTGTCAAAAGGCTTTGAGGGTCTTGCTTTGCACACATAAACAGCCAAACTCAAGAAAATGGCAGCCCTGCTCAAGGGACGCACACATATAGGCTTTTTGTATAGGTGGGGTAAAACCTTGAAGTGGCCACTCCCCCATATAAAGTGTCTGGGGTCTGCTCTGCCATGAGGGGCATCACCTATCAGGAGGCAGGGAGAACTGCCCCACTAGAAGGGATCTACTTTGTGGGGTGACTTTAAACAGTCCCTAAGCGAATGGCAGTCCAGGACAACTGCTTCAAGTGTTCCCCTTGTTCCCTCCCCACCCCCTGCTGCTTCATCCAGATAGAAAATAGTATGCATATGGTTTCTAATGCTTAACTGTGTTTTATTTTCCTACTCTGGTTCTCTATCCCTTGCTTTGTCTTCCTCACTTGCACTAGCCTTGAATTTTGTCACCACCCATCTTTCAAAGATTCACTATTTGTTCTCCACTTGACCATGGATCACACATGTGGTCTGGTGACCAACAGGCAGTAAAAACCATGCTTTCTTGATGTGTGCCTCAGATCTTCTCTCCTATTTTGATGCAATTAATATTGAAATGACTATCAGAGAGCTTATTTACCCACCTCCACCTCCCTTTATTGAGAAGGGTTTTTTTTAATAACACTGATATTTTTATTGTAGGTTGTGCAAAGGATTTAGAATATAATCATTATGAGCTATTGTGTAGCATCCTAAGGACATTTGAAATAAAAGGGTGATTGTTAGGTAGGGGTACTTCAGATATGAAGGATTTAGCTGGAACCTGGGCATCACATTCTGCTGCTCTTGCCGGTACATAACCTGGAACTTGTACAACAGTGGAAAGAGACACAAAGAGGATAATCAGCAACTAGAAAGCCAGGCTCAATCCAGAGACTGACTAAAATCATTTGTACCAGTTTATGCAGGAGCAGAGCATTCAGTTCTCCCGAAAGACCCAGAGTTAGAAAGGAATGGAACGAAAATCCCATAAAGGCCCACAAACCCTCCTATTTCTGAGATTCTGGCCTCTCCTATACGTTTTGACGAATTTCTGTTTATGGATTTGCTTTGCAATGTGCAAAAAATAATCTCTTATGTGAAGTAAGAAGTCAGAGGACTTCAGATCTTGTAATACACATGCACCAGGACAGATTCTGTGCTTTGTCTGACTGAAGGTATTTATTCTGATGGTAGGCTGGCTGTGACAGCCACTCAAAACCATGGGTGGATCCAGGATTTTGCAAAGGTATGTGTGTAGGAGCAACAACCTGTTCTTGCAGCGGTAGCTGCATCCCTCAATCCTAGTCTTCCCCCACTGCTCCACCAGGGTGAGCACACCATGATGTGGAAGCAGTAGCTGGAGATATTTTTTTAAGCTCCTGAATCAGGTAATAATTTTGTCCTCCTTAAGAGCTCCCTCTCTTCCCCTCTGTGCTTGGCAGCATCTCTCCTACCCTTCGCCCAACTACCACCAGATCCGCTCTTGTCCTGCTCCAGTTGGGCTGCACAAGGAGCTGGGCTTAGTGGGTGCAGTAGTGGTGGTGGTGTGTAGGTTCCCCTCCCTGAGCTTGCTCCTGGGCTGGCAGGTAACAGGGAACCTGTCCACCACTGCCAATGACTTTGGCTGAGCCTGGTCACCATGCAGCCCAGCTGGAGCAAGACAGCAGCAGCTCTGGAGCATCTCTTACCCCTGCATCAGTTGGGGACAATAGCAACAGTGGGTATGAGGGAATGGGGAATGGGATAGGAGGTGCTGCTGAGCATGGAGCAGGAGAGAGGGGGGAATTCTTACCTGTTCTGAGGATCTGGGAAAAGTCCCTGGCTGCTGCTTCCACGGTGTGGCCTGAAAGGGGGGATGCAACTGTGCCCTCACACTGCCTCTTCATCTGCCGTTGGTTATAACGGGCTTTGAAACTATTAGTTAATTTAACAAATTCAATGACCATTCATTTTAAGAATAATCCTTCAAGGTAAATTCAGGTGCAGCACCATCTCATTTTCTGCAGATCCCTCCTGGGTACAAAAGCATGTTGGAAAAGCAAATGTTATGGGATACAAGCTGCCTTTTTTTCTAGTCAAGCCAAAAAAGGAGAGAATTCAGAAGGTAGGCCCAAAGAAATGGAGGGAACTCATCAAGAGGAGGAGAAGTTGGAGGCAAAAGACAGTTCTGAAAAGCCTTCATACAATATTAATGCTTCAAAAAATGTTCACCTATTTATACACAAAGACACACTGCAACTGTTTCCATCTTAAGATAACAAAAGAGTGAACTTTAAAGGGCAGACTGGTAAATGCTTATCTTATTATAAGCTATTCTTAGCAAATATTCATGGATAGGATGCAGTGAATCAAACTCTCATCTCATTTACACTTGTAAAAATCCACTTGAATTAGTCAGGTGGCAAAGATGGAATTAAAGGCAGAAATTGGCCAATAAGTTTTCTCCTTATAGAACTGTAATGGTTTGAGTTACGGAGGCCTCTGGGTCCAGGATGAATAGTATCTAACATCTTGGGTAGGGGAGAAAGTTGTGCATGCTGAAAACCAAAACAAAATATACTCTTACAAACCTAATTGCTTGGCCAGGAATGTCTGTCTTTCAAGGGTATAGAGATTATATCTTCATTATTATGTAAAGAGGGGAGACAATGTATATGTTGGCTTGGGATTCATCTTGGAGGTGTGGGATATCTGGAAAAGAGCCAGTCATTACATGGTGACACCTGGATCAAAGGGTAGGAGAGCTGCTAAAAGTTGTAAGATTCAGAGTAGACACTGTTACAACCTCTAGTCACCCTTTATATAACCTTCTCATTAAAACAGATTAGGACAAAAAGATTTGGCATTTACAAAAATGGTAGGCTTATAGCAGGATTTGCCAGGGAGTTCTATTAAGGCAACTACTAGAGTGCGATATGCATGGATTTTAATCCCTAGTTTATGTGTCTCCCAACAAGTACGGCACTCACGTGGCCAGGTTTTCTTTTAACATCTGGAGCACACCACTAAATGAAACAAACATGGCTGTATATGCAGCTATATTTGAGGTTTTGGTTGACTTATACATATCCGGAGTCAGATGTTAGTTTCCCAGGTTTTAGTTGTCCTCTCTCATACACGTAGATGGCCTCAGAACCATTTACGGTGATCAAATATTAGACTCTGGAGATGACAACCTATTATGCCATCCAGCCGGAGCTGCTGCCGGTGCAGAATTATTCCATAATGTCACTTTACAAGTCTTTTAACCTGTCTACTTTTCCAGGCACTATGTGATTAGGTTTTCCTCACTTCATTTGTGGAAAATATCTCATGTTGCTCTGATTCCCTGTTGCTTTGTACCTGAGGAAGTCATTTACACCCATGCAACGCTGGTGTCAAAATAGGAGAGACAATGAAGAATCCTGCCCATGACACTTTTCCAGATGGAACTTCAAAACTGCTGTACGATTTAAGAGCACACGTGTCATTTGTGCTCTTATGCCACTTAGGGGATGTCTATGTTGTCTCTGGAGTGAACCAGGGAGTGCCAGGAAGAAATAAACCTCATCCACTCACTTTTGCTTCATGTGGGCCAAGCTCCACTAATTAAATGATGCAGATGGGCTCAGGGTGGCCCTGACCATGTGCTCCCCAGTGCTGTTCTCAAGCTCTCCTGAGACAAACAGCACGAGCAGCTCAGGGTTGCTCTGACTCATCAGCGTGGCCTGACTTGTGAGCTTGGATGCCAGTAGGTAGGGCCCATTTCTTAGCAGTGCTTCTAGGCTTTTTGAAAATTCTACTTTTGAACCAATTTTTCCCCTCCCTGTATCATTTCATTCCTAGTTAGGCAAACCCATCATGCTAGTGCTTCATGCCACAACCACATGGAAAAAACAGGGAAAGGAGAATTGTGCACAACATAAAATGAAAGGGATCTCATGGATTTTGTGGATTGATTTGTGTGTGTTGGAGTGACGAATATCTCTCAGTTAATCTTTGCAAAGCTCTTTAGGGTCATAGTCATATGCATCTTATTCCCTCTCTGACAGTTGTCCCTTGATGCGATCAATTTAATGAAGAGCCAGTATATAAGCAACTCATGCATTGACTAGAAAGATGCGACTGCAGCAGAGCTGGTTATGAACAGGTGGGACTGTTTCTGCTTGCAATGTATATGCTGAACTGGTTTTTCATGATTTGGTGCAATAGATAAATTGTCTTGAAGGAGAAAAATTGCTAGGTTACGATACACCTCGGGCAGTACGTGCACATGCTGACACAGTAATAATTACTCTCCAAAAAAGAAAATGCTGAGCAACTGGTCTAACATCAGAACTTCCCCTTTCTATTGTAACAACCTAAATAATTTGAAATTTTTTTTTAACACTGTGAATTTTGATTTTTTTTAAACTTGATTTTCAAAAATGTTTTGCAATTGCTTCAGTTGGGGCTGTGAGTTCTTAAGCTCCTGAAAATCAGACTGTGTGACATGCTCAAGAACAAGACACTGTGTTACACTTACTAGAATGCCACTTATTAAAATATATTTAATAACTGCAAACAGATCACTGTAGGGCACTAGGGGCCAGGATGGGGTCACTGGGTAGGGATGGAGAATCTCTGAAACCGTGGCAAGCAGCACTCCGTGGAAACCTGACCTACTCGAAGGATATTTCCTAGTTTCAACAGCTAATTAAATTGTGGGTCATGTTAAAAAGGAAGCAAGTGTGTGAATTAAGAGATGAGTACAGCTGATCTGCCTCTGTGCCAGGGGAAATCATTGCCATTTCAGAGGAGTAACAGCATAGTATCCAAACAAAAACAAAGCCTGGGCTGTGAGGTGGTCTAAATACTTCTTCACATAGATATTTTCCAGTTTCTGGAAAGTCAGCTGCTGCTTTCTTAACTCCTCCAGGTCAGCCCCATGTACTGGAGCAGGGAAAAATAATTGGTTTTCTTTCCTGAATCCACAACTGACTGACTGGCCTATTTTACCAAGTAGGAAGAGTGAAGAATTTGGGAGAATGATCTGGAGGACTTGTAAGTCAGCCTTGTTGCATAAATTGCTGATTTTATCCCCTGGAGGCT